>NC_053024.1:562359982-562659982 GCF_003073215.2 Triticum urartu
GCATGGCCTTATAGTCCATGTCCGACCGCTCCTGTAGCAGCTTACTGTCCATATCCGCACGTGCCTGCAACACCTACGCATCCATCCTAACTCGCTCTGTCTGTATAATACTATCCACAAGCTTCCGGTCCTTCTGCAATGTTTGATGCATTTCCTTGTAGCCAAGGACAAACTTTTTTTCCATGTACTCACAGTCCCGCTTATACTTTTCTTCAGTCTCAAGGCGATTTCGTTGGGTAACGCCAGGGTTTTCCCAGTCACGACGTTGTAAAACGACGGCCAGTGAATTGTAATACGACTCACTATAGGGCGAATTCGAGCTCGGTACCCGGGGATCCTTTTTCAGCTTCAAGTCGATCTCCCGGCGCGCTTCATGCAAAGACTTGTCATACTCCGCACAGTTGTTATGCGCCTCTGAGACCATGGTCCCTACAGCAACACATATACCCATGGTATGAAAACTGTATCCACAACCTCACCCAACTAATTCGAAACAATACGACTGTGAAAAAATATTCAGAACCAGTTCGTACGATCAACTACTACAAACTATCAATCAAAAAGCTCTTGCATGACATCCTGTACTCAAATTACACCAGAACTACTCAACTATGGCAAAACCTGGATTTTCTAATCTCTTCGGAAATGACTTCTTGGTTGAATCAATGGAAAAAATAATCAGCACTGCAATCGAAGATGGGAGGAGCCGTGGAGGAGACCTTTTTAATTCGGCGTCGGCGTGGTCGCTTGAGAAGCGATGGCGCGATCCCGGCGATGGCTTTGTGAGGAGAAACAAGGTAGATGGGGGTGGTTAGGATAGGGTAGATATGCGGTATAATGGGAAGGTATATATCCGTGATTCTAGGGTTAATTAGTTATTTTGAAGTAATGCGCTTCGATGCAAGTTTTTTTTTAACGAGCGTGATCTTTTCGGGGCTTCCAAAACATGTGCACTGACCGCGGGTCCAACCACATATCACAGAAGCCCGAGCCATCGCCGTGCTCGTGCCAAGCCGCCGCCCACCATTGCCTCCCTTTCCCTTGCCCCACCAAATTGTTATTCTTCTCCGGCGACGAAGCCTGCCATCGCCGACGGACAGTGAGAGACGAGAGATGTCCATATCCAGTTCGGCCTCTCCGTCATCATGGTCGCGGTATGGTTCACTGCCGATGACCAGATGCCCCGACTGCCCACGCATCGCGCCACTGAAGCGTTTGACAACCATATCGGAGAAGAATGGAAACCATGGGCGGGAATTTGTGAAATGCGAGAGCAAACCAGAAGCGGGGAAGGTTAAATCTATGTTTTGTTGTGTCTTTTTGCTATGAATTCTGACCCCAGATTTATATTTATTTCCTCAGAATTGGGATTTAGGGTTTCCCTTCCCTATTTCAGAAGCTGAAAACATGCAAGCATTTTGAGTGGCTGGATGAATACATTGAGAGGCTTCAAACGGATGGCTTAATTGATTTGCCCGTTGATTTGAGGCACGGGGCAACCCTAGAGGCAGATCTGCCATCGGCGGTGGATAATAAGGGCTATGCCAATGTTCCTCTGATGGTGGCGGATGCGGAACTCAAGGTGGAATTGAAGAAGATGAACAATAACTTAAGGCAGTTGATCGATCTGAATAAGCACGCAAATCTGATGGTCGCGGGATTTTATTTTTCAATAATTGTTGTGGGATTTGTTTACTTGTTGATCATCACTCATTAGAAGTTGTTAACAAATTATTTCAGTCAGCTTCTGTATAAGCAATGTCATTTGTGCTTAATGCCTTGTATGACCAGACCAAGGAAAAGCTCATTTGTAATCTATTGGAAAGGACAAATAAAATTGAAAACCGATTTCTTGTTTCCAAAATAAAATTTAGCAAAGAGGAAATAGCTCGAACATAACATAGTAGCCCGAACATAACATAGTACCACGAACATCAATATAGTTGATCTAACACAAATAGTACGATAATGATGATTTGTAAAGTAGCACATTACATCAAGGATTTATAAAGAACGCAAATTATTTTACTACGTTGTGATGTAACAACTCCAGAGGCACATGTGGAACATGGGAAACAAACAGATAAATCCCTTGATTTCCCAGGTACAGCAACATCATCAAGAGTTAGGATGAAAAACAATGGTTACGACACCATATTCTGCCATGTCTTGGGGCACAACATGATGAGGCAGTTTCTGTTTGAACAACAAATTTGTTATGTTAGCAAATTTGTAACTTATTCTTCTCTAAAAAAGGAAGAGCAATAAATTCATTCCAAGAATTTCCAGAAATAATTGTCAATCCATTTTCGTTGGTAAATACGAGATATGTTTGGCGCAATTAGTGGCTAACTGGGTTTTTTTAGGAATAGTGGCTACTTGGTTTGATACATGCCAAACGTTACGTTCAGATTAGTTGCATTATTTCGTTCATTTTTTACCCAAAAAATCTATACAAAGTGTTAATTGGACAATGTGAACAATGTGGCACGAAGCTTGTCGGCCCAACCAGTGGATGGAACGGATCGATGGTACCGGATGGAATCCATTGTAAACCAACCCTAACCCTAAACCCAAAAAACCAAAAAAACCCTGAACCCTAAACCCTGATAACCCTAACCCCCCCCCCCCCCCCCCCCCCCCACCCCCCCCCCCCCCCACCCACACACACACACACACAAAACCGTAAAACATTCAAAATTTTGCCCCACGTGGAAACCATTATGCATGAATTCTCAATGGGGTCATGGGATGCCATGAAGAAAGTTAGGGATCATTAGTACATGTACACGCAAAGTACGATCTCTGACACGTGCCTTTCCGGTCCATGTACATGTACATGTAAACCAACCCAACATCGATCCGGTTCAGTGGATGGATGCATGCTCTATGTGGCACGAAGTATGTCGGCCGAGCCAGTCGACAGACCAGATCGATGCTACCGGATGGATTCCATTGTAGACCAACGCTTGACCTATGTCCGGTGTGTGTGATAGGTCCACTGTAAGACAAACATAGTTCCGTCAACCCTAAAACCCTAAACAGTGATAACCCTAACCCCCCCCCCACTAAACCATAAAAACATTCAAAATTTTGCCCCACATGGAAACCATTATGCATGCAATCTCTACGGGGTCATGGGATGCCATGAAGAAATTTTGGGATTATACACGCAAGTACAATCTCTAACAGGCGCATTTCCGGCCTAGCATGTCAACACCCCGAAAGCACTAGCTGGGTTCCTCACCTGTATGAAACCAACCCAACATCGATCCGGTCCAGTGGATGGATGCATGCTCTATGTGGCATGAAGTTTGGCGGCCGAGCCAGTCAACGGACCGGATCAATGCTACCGGAGGGAATCCATTGTAGACCAACGCTCCATCAATGTCCGGTGTGTGTGCTACATCCACCGTAAGAAAAACATAGCTCCGTCAACCCTAAAACCCTTAAACCCTAAACCCTGATAACCCTAAACCCCCCCACTAAACTGTAAAAACATTCAAAATTTTGCCCCACATGGAAACCATTATGCATGCATTCTCTATGGGGTCATGGGATGCCATGAAAAAAGTTTGGGATTATACACGCAAGTACGATCTCTGACATGCGCATTTCCGGCCTAGCATGTCAACACCCCGAAAGCACTAGCTGGGTTCCTCACCTGTATGAAACCAACCCAACATTGATCTGGTACAGTGGATGGATGCATGCTCTATGTGGCACGAAGTTTGTCGGCCGAGCCATTCAACGGACCGGATCGATGCTACCGGAGGGAATCCACTGTAGACCAACGCTCCACCAATGTCCGATGTGTGTGCTACGTCCACCGTAAGACAAACATAGTTCCATCAACCCTAAAACCCTTAAACCCTAAACCCTAATAACCCTAACCCCCCCCCACTAAATCGTAAAAACATTCAAAAATTTGCCCCACATGGAAACCATTATGCATGCATTCTCTATGTGGTCATGGGATCCCATTAAGAAATTTTGGGATCATTAGTACATATACATGCAAGTACGATCTCTGACACGCGCATTTCCGGGCTTGCATGTCAACACTCAACCCTAAACCCTGATAACCCTAACCCCCCCCCCACTAAACCCTGAACCCTGATAACCCTAACCCCCCCACTAAACCCTAAACACTGAACCCCTAAATCCCTAAACCCTAATAACCCTAAACCCCTAAACCCTAAACCCCTAAACGAGTTGACAAGATTTTCTTATTTCTTTATATCATTTATCCAAATCTCACATAACTCACGTGGCCCACCCCTCCCTAAATCCCGCGATTACAGCTCCGCATTCTAACCACCCGGGCCGTCCGCACCTCCCACGACCGCTGCAAGATCAGATCGGAGACGCCGGTCGCCCACAGAATACAGGAGTCGGCGGCCACCACTCGCCGCCCACCGCCAACGTGATCTGAGGGCTCGGACGTCAGTGTTCTTCTCGCCGCCTCCTCCTCGCGTGAACGCGCCATTTTTCCTTTGCGCCGTCGACCACGCTATACCGGCACTTATAGTTTCCGACGCACTAACCAGCGCCATCTACTCGGTGGCACCGTCTCCGAGATAAGGTATTACCTGATCGTAACTCTTTATAATCGTTGTCCGCCACTCCTTTAGTAGTTGAACCCTCATAGGTTTTGCACCCAAATAGGTTATGTGCTTAAACCCATAAGTGGATCATATGTTAAATGACCCAGTTAATTTTGTGAAAATTAATTCTCTGCTAATTTTGTTATACATTTTCCAATTTTGTTCGGATTAATTGAGCCGGATTTTATCATTGCATATGAGCCAGCAATGTCAATTTCAGATACGAACCTTCATAATGGAGAAAAGCCCATCTCCGAAATTACCGATGCGGTAAGTAATTGACTGTTTGTGTACAATCGTTTCGTACACATAATGCATGTGTACTCAGTATAATTTAATGGCATGTAATAGGAACTCGCTGAAAAGCATGGTCATATGAAGTTAGTATGCTCACATACACGGTTTGGAAAAACCATGAAACTGTTGTCACAAGACCAAAAAAAGTACATCATATCAGAAACCAGTCTTGGCGGTCTAACCCAGATGCATGAAGTGACTCTACGGCGCATAATGTTGGTTAGACTAGCCAAGAGCATAGATATGGACACGCAATCCATTACCATCGGTAAAACGCCAATTCCTATAACAAAAGAGGACGTGCAAGGTATATTTGGCATTCCGATAGAAGGGGAGGATATAGAGCCACATATGGAAATGCAAACCGACACAGAATTGTTTACCGCCTATGCAAACAATGGGCAAATTTTGATTTCTGACCTTGAAACGGCGATCCGAGCTTCCAAAGCCCCAGACGGCGATTTCCTGAGACGGTTCATTCTGTACGCAATTGGTACTATTCTAGCACCAATAGCACAACATTATGTGGACTCGAAATTTCTCAACCTTGTTACAAATCTTGAAAACCTTCAGAAATTTAACTAGGGATGTTTCACACTTAATAACTTCTTCAAGTCCGTTCACAAGTTTAGAATCCAGATCACATAAATCTACAAGGAAATCTAATTCTGCTCCAGGTTAGTGCTAGATCACTACTTAATGTCCTTTAATTATTGTTCTGTTGCATATCTGTATGGTGATGAACTAATTTATTGTGTAGTATTGGTACTGGGAGCACGTGCGTAGTGGCCGATTAATGTATGCTTCTAGACCCCCTCCATTGATCGCACGATGGGACGAAATGATGGCTACTTTAAGAAGCGATTCTTACGAGAAAGGAGATCTTCATAACGGGCTGGTACCTATCTACAATTGAACTTTCTATATCTGATTTTTTATTTGATACTAATGGTTCATTATATTTTATAAAAATAAGCTGTCATGGAAATTTGTGCTCCTCAACGACCGTCCGAGAATTCTAATAATTTTCCAAGAAAAAAAGATGAACATGTGCATCAACATGATTCGTATCGAGCACCATCACAAGGACAACAATTTAGTAGCCAGCAAGTATGTACTCCAAAGACTATTTTTTTGCAATATCACAAATAGGTGTCATGGAACCTCATTCATTTAGCTATTGTTATCAACGGGGTTTTATTTTGTTTACACAAATTGAAATGGTAGTTGAAGTCATGAATGCACGCATTGCTGATCATGAAAAGAAGGTAGGTAGGAAGTTAATGGAAATTGAGCACAGATTTGATGTCAAATACCAGACTCTAGGTGAAGACTTGATCGACATGAAGACTAAAACTGGCACTAATCCTAGGTTGTCGAAGGCCGAGGATGAAATTAAAGACTTAAGGAGGGAACTCCATGTATGTCATACTGTGCATTTTGTATTTTTTATGAATATGTTCCTTCATGTTCATTATTGTTTGCATTGTTACAGGAATTAAAATACGAATTTACAAGCAACCGACAATCAGTGTCACAGAAAGGAGGCATGCAGGTGATCGAAAGGAGGCGTGCAGGTGATCAATATGGCCCAACACGTTAATATCTAAAAGTAACAAACTAATGATGAACTACCTTTGTTCATTGTAGGATCAAGTCAATGTGTGCAATTCATCCCTGACAGGAACTCCTAGGGCTAGCCAATTCACGACAGGGACTTCGAGTACACCAAGTGCAAGACATGTGACGGAAAACAATGAGGAACCACAATTAACTCTGATGAAGCCTGTCTTTGGTAATGATTACAAGTTCACGGATGAGGACATAGAGACAGCCGTTTACATCCGCGGAACATACGACCCTGTTGAAATAGCTAGAATCTGAGACATTACCCTCACAACAGAAAATCTGAAGCGAAATTTGGACGAAAATACATTTATGGTGATGTAAGCCCATTATACTCTATTCTACATCATTACTGCAACAACTATCTTATTATTGTATGATTGAAAATTTGGCAGGTTATTATGGCATATGCTCGTATTAGCCAAATTGAGAATGATACTACCTCAATCATATCCCCTCAAGAAACCGAAAAGCTGTTACAAATGAAGGGGGTGGTTCCTGTTGGACGTGCAGCCTCATGGTTAGCTCGTGTAGCAGGAAAATTTGTAGGGCGCCGAAAGGTACAGGTTTTCCACACTTTCATAGTTTACGTACACATTGTACACGACAAATTTCGGTTCGCAACCCAACCCAAATTTTACTGCAGGTGCATGTCCCACTGAATGTACACCAAAACCATCGGATGCTAATGGTGTTTAATTTTGACAAAAAAGAAATTCAGACTCTGAACTCCATGAATTATCATTGCGACAAGACCAAGGAAGATTGTCTTGTAAGTGTTCTCTTGTTTCCTCTTTTGATCCGCATGGAACATGAGCTCCCAAAGTACCGTAACCCTATGTATAACTCGTCGTACCCTAGGTGGACTCGATTCAGTTCTGCATTGACGAAGCTGTCAAGGAAGGGTTGATATCACCAGCTAAGAACATCAATTTTGCCGAATGGACCAAAAAACGCTATGAGAACATACCACAACAGACCGATGGGTACACATGGCCTCATAAATTATTATTTGCATACACGAATAAGATTACTGATCTTTAACTAAACATCGCAGGACTTCTTGTGCGGTTTGGACACTGCAGTACATGTTGTCATGGAACGGGGATGAGATGACCGATATTTTGAACCAGGTAATTGAATGCCTAATTTAAATTTGTGCTTTGTTTAGCTTGAAAGCTATGCTGACGTCAGTGTCGGTTATCCAATATAGGCAAGGATAGATATTTTCAGGTGGAAAATATGTACAGCCTTACTGCATGCAAATTGCAATGCGCTTCGTCTCGAATCATATAAGTTCCCCATAACGGTTAGCGCTACATCAAGAATATATCATTTATTTCATAAGTCTCATGATTAGAACTAACGCAGCACTCTCTCTTATATAGAGGGAGGTGTACGATGCCCAGCAAGCAGTTCTACCTAATGCTTCAGAAGAGGACGTACAATTAGTCAACAATCCTGATGGTTCCAACGAACCTGACACATCCAACTCCCAGAAGGATACCGGTGCACCCAACTCCCCCAAAAATGGTGCACCCAACTCCCCCAAAAGGAAGAGAGCACGTGGACGCCCGAGAAAGCTAGTCGATCCCGAGGAAGCAGCAAAAACAAAGAGTATCAAAGAACTGAAACTTAAATTTGACAGCAAGACCATAGCCAACCAAGTGTCTTTGTTACCATCACGGTCACGCAGAGAGCATAAACCAGCACCAGCTTTATTTAGCCCATTCAAACACAAATAGGTAGCATCAATTGATCATCAATTGATACATGCTCATGCTCATGCTCTACTTTTAGCATCATTTGATACACGTTTTGTTCTTATCAGAAAGTGAAAATAGGTACTTTTGGCAATCATGAGCATCCTCTACTTATTGCAATATCTAATGTATTGATACATTCTCATGCTCATGCTCTACTTTTAGCATCATTTGATACACGTTTAGTTCTTATCATAAAGTGGAAATAGGTACTTTTGGCAATCATGAGCATCCTCTACTTATTGCAATATCTAATGCATTGATACATTCTCATGCTCATGCTCTACTTTTAGCATCATTTGATACACGTTTAGTTCTTATCAGAAAGTGGAAATAGGTACTTTTGGCAATCATGAGCATCCTCTACTTATTGCAATATCTAATGCATCATCAGTACAAAGCTTGATTTGGCAATAGGTGGAATCGGCAATCATTTGCATGCTTTAATTTTGTCAAAAATTAATGCATAGTTCAGTTGTAACTACTCATAGATATGGCAGGGACATGCTGAGTTATACACTAAACATAGTCATGCCAAGCTATAACTACCATAGTTATATTATTAAAGTTCCTAGCATGCATCACCGTATGGCAGAATAACAGAGCAACCATAACATAGACCACCGTACGATACTTGAGTTGCTAAGGCCTTGTACAATGCAAGGTGCTTAGGGGAGTTGCTTATAGAAATAAACCAGGCTTTTCTTAAGCACATGTGCTTATTTGTACAGGGTAGACGCATAACTAGGCGTCTCTCCTGTAGAAATAGGCACCGGTGCTTCAGAAAAACCCTGTTTATTTTTCTAAGCACCACCCTAAGCATCTAGCATTGTATAAGGCTTAAACATGCATCACCAAAATAGTATTACAACTAGGAACACTAAACCAGAGTAGCAGCAAACTCTTAACATAAACGGCAGATCAACCACCGCTCAGCATAGGTTCAGACACACCATAGGACATCAGTTTTAGACTCGAACAACAAAGAAACATAGATAACATAAGAGGACACGGCGGTCCTGGGGCAGCAGCAGCACTCTAGCAGCACATCACTTCTCTCCCTTCTTCAATGCATGTTGTAGGGCTCATTGACTTTGACAATCTCGAGGAAGCGTGCGTAGGCAGCATGTTTAGCCAGAGTAGTGGCTTTATGCTTCTTACCATGTCCATTGCCAGTGCTGAAGGCATGCTGGATCATGCCATCTATGCCGCCACCGATCACCTTGCAATAGAAAGGGCACCCAATCTTGCCAAAGAAACGGTACTTGATCTTCCCAGCAATCAGATGCCTCAGGGTGTACCGGCTCTTGCTGTGCCTGCTGTCCATGTTGTAGTCCACGTCGTCGTCATCCTCCTGTGAATTAGTGAATTAGTACACATAGAAGAACTCAGCTAATCTATTATGGTACATTGACTTTAATTACAATGTTTTGGAAGTACACATGTGTAACATGGCAACTATCTATTTGCTAGAAACAAGGCGTATGTGCACATACATAATTGAGCCAAAGAAATTGACATGCATAAATATGGACGGTGGAATAGTTGCATTTATAGATTAGTGCACAAGCAGTACATAATTAACACATGAAAGACTTCATGAAGTGGCTTGGTTTAATGATATTTGATACTTGTTACAGGTGTAATTCTTATTGGAATCAGAAAAATGGCTTCATTATACTCCTCCATGTTTCACACAAGGGGGGTTTGTTCTATCTACTAGAATGAAGAAACCATTATTTTTTCTAATAGCAGCAATACTGCTTCTCCAACATTGTTAGACCTTGATAAGTTTCAGAAGGAAATTGGTAAAGGAGCTATGGGGTGTCTCACTGCTCATATTGATGAGAGATGTGGCTGTGATCATCTAGATAACATACTGTGGAAAATTGGCTAGATGAAATGTTTTGATTTTTTGGTATCCAGTGGATATGTACTGTCAGCCCATAATTATTAAGGGAGCGATCACTTTCTTTGCAAAATGGAAATCTGTATAGAATTTGCAAATGGATCATCTATGAACATGTGTGCAAACTAATCATCTATGAACATGTATGAAAATTAATTCATCTACATAAACTAAAATGAATCAGGAACTGCTGCATTTTGTCACTGTCCTTGGGAAGCCAATGGAGAATCCTGCCATATATCCATTGTTTAACCCACTTTTTTCATTAATGTATCCCTGCCATGAACATTTTCTTGTATTTGGGTTCATTACCCCACTTCTTTCATTAATGTATCCCTTGTGAAACTTATGCTCACCTAGTTAACAAGACAAACCCCAATGCCATGAAAAAAAACCAGAGTATCTGCTGGAATCAGAATGTGAATCAGATTTAAAAATCCACATCCAACATGAAGATCTATGCTAGATCCCTACAATCCTACATACGTAGAACTAGCACGCCCAAGTGAAATTGATGCTCATCTAGTTAACAAAAAAACCCCAATGTCATGAAAAAAACAGAGCAAAAAACAGAGTACTACCTCAGATAGCTCGTCGATGGCATCCTCGTCGAAGTCGCTACCCTTCCTGCAATCTACATCGAACTCCTTTATGGTGTTCTCCTCGAAAAGCTCTTCGATTTCGTCATGCACCTTGCGCTTACGCCTTCTCATCTCCTCCTCCTCCAGATCTTCCCCGACCTTGTGCTCGCCGACGGGTGCCTCGACGGCTGCGATGGCAGCGGGAGCAGGCACAACGGTCGCTGCACCGCCAGCTTCCGCCGCTACGGCGGACTCAGCCGCTCCACCTATGGCTGAAGCCACGGCAGCAGACTGCTCTGCTCCGATGGTTGCCTCCGGCTCATCCGCCGCATCTTCACGTCCGCGCTTCATTGTCGGTCGAAGACAGGAGGAGGGAGGCGTAGGAAGGGAGGAGGGTGGTGAGGAAGGAGGAGAGGGTGGTGAGGTGGTGAGGAAGAGAGGGTGGGAAGAGGACGAGGGTTTTCTACCCGATTTGGGGAAGAAATGCACTGCTCCTGCCTCTTGGAGTTACCGAGAAGCCGCGGGTGCCGATTTGACTTGACACACCCACCCGGCCGTCCCCATTCCACGTGGGGACGTGGCGGTCGTGCACGCGGTCATGCACCTCCTGTGGTTTGCCATCAATTGCTATCGGTCTCACAAGTGGGTCCCCTTGTCATCCACACAACCGAGCCACCACATGTACCACATTTTTCTTTCTCCCCGTCTCGACCACTCCACATCTTTCTTTCTCCCCTTCTCGACCAGCGCCGCCGCCGTCATCTCCCGACGACCCCTCTCTTCGCTGCCGGTGCGCGACCGCCGCCAACTCCGGCAAGTACGTGAGATCTCCCCTCTTCTTCCCTTCCCCAACCGCGTCTCCCTACGTAGGCGGATCTGAGCCGATTGGTTTGGACTGAAACTTAGTTTTTGGATTGGATCTTGATTTGGTTTCTATGGTTTGAGACCAAATCAATCAATTAGTTTGAGCCGCCACTACCACCTACTACTGCTTCAAATCCAAGAGCCGCTGTTGCCGGCCGGAGCTCGTCAGCTCTCTCGAGCTTTGACGCCATGTCTGATCTAGATTCATGACATGCCCTCGCATATGGCTTTGTCCACGGTTTGAACCTTTGGGTTCAATCCAAAAGTTGAAAACGGTTTGGACTGGGTTGGATGACGAGCATGTATAGTTCGGTTTGGTCTAGATTCTAAATGAAAATATCTGGATTGGTTTGGTTTTGATGTGTGCCGTGGATTGGACTGGTTTTAGTTTGGATGCCGAACTATTCCCAGGTTTAGATGAGACGGGCATTGCCATTGTCATTGGCATTGCTTTATTACGTAGATGATAGAAAATAGATTGATTGGCCATTGCCAGTATAGGTTATCACTATGATTTATTATATGTATGATCTTTGTATTGTACTATGTACAATTCAACTTAGAGTTCAACATGTTCTGTGTAGAATGGAGGAAGCACAATGTGGACGCTGCAACTCACGGTGCCGGACCAGCCTTTCTACTGCCACGTTGTTCGGCATCTACTTCCAGCCTTCTTTTGTTTTTGCGGCGGTAACAATTTATATGAACCTTCTGACAGTACATTCTTTTTTGTTTTTTTTCTATTTCCACTAATGTATTGTGTCTGTTATTTGTTTTTATCTTACATAGATCGTACCATGCATGTGAGATTGGCATTCAATGAGCTCGTTGCAGACACCGTGACCTTCGACGCTCTTGGGGGCCCATACACTATGCAGGTCGAGAAGGGGCGAAAGATAACCCAGATAGGAGGAGATGATTGGGATCGTTTCATCGCCCGCATGCGTCTTAGTGGGGGTGAATTGATCAGCTTCTCCTTCAGAAGAGATAGGCCCAGGATTTCTATTATCTATCTAAATTTGATTCCGGATAGTGAGGATGAAGTTCATGAGGAGGAAGATGGTTCTGATTCAGATGATGACGATTCAGATGATGATGAGAACCCACTTGTTGAATACTTGTATGCCCAAGGACTCAGACTGGGCGACGAGGAAATCGGCAACCTCTGGGACATGCTTCTGCTACGTGAAGACTACCTAGGGAAGCCATTCGTGACCCGCCTCACAAGGACGAATGTTAAACGGCATATCATGGTATGTTACTTAGTGTGGTAATTACATGATATGCATGCTTAGTTAGTGTAGTAGTTCGTATGATATGCATGTTGTAGTACTGTGATGAGAGGCCTAGTTTAGAATTCATTTAGTGAAGAATTTTATGACATGCATGTAGTGTAGTAATATGCGATGATATGCTTAGTGTACGCAGTAATCTAATGATATGCCTAATTACTGTAGTAATTTGATGCTTGGCATATAGTGTAGTGATGTGATGATATATATGCTCAGTGTTGAATCCAATGATATATGTGTCTTAAAGTGTATGCTTTGTTGATAATTGCACGTGACATGATCATATATCATGTCAACTGTTTTCAGAAATTACCTAAGAGGTTACTTGATAGCTGTGGCATCGACCCGGACGAAGAAGGCATGGCTGCTGGACTACGCCTTACCAGAACGGGCTCCATCACCAGCTGTGCCTATGCAGTGGACACGGACGGTCGCACTGTCTTGAGCAGGGCAGGGTGGAAGAAGTTCCTTCGTGCCAAGAATCTTCGGGTAGGACAGGCCATCCTACTCACTGTTGCGAACACCCGTCGCCATGACTTGAGGATGATGATCACCATCCACCTCATTTAGAACTGGGGTGGGCCATGTATCAATGTGAAATGAACTTGTTATTTAGCTCTTGTTTGCGAGTACTTGTCGTGTATTACCGTACCTATATCTACTCATATCTAGGTACTATTGCTTGTGATGGATTGCAACTATTATTAACTGGTAACTAATGCTCTACTAGCTATGATTATTCCACTGTGTGATGTTTTATAGGCTGTAGTGTGACATGGTAACTGTTATATATGGTAGAGGCTTGTCTCTAAGACCTTGTACAATGCAAGGTGCTTAGGGATGTGCTTCCACTATGTGATGTTTTGTACGTGCCAGGTTGTAGTATGAAATGCTAACTGTTCTATATGGTAGTGGCTGGTCTCTAATTGGACCGACATGTTGAACTAGTATCAATGGTAGAGGCGTTTCGTTATGCGCCACATCCAACAGTTCACATAATTAATTATCCAAAGATTAAGGTATGAAACCCTTGGTCATACATAGCAACATTTCGTTCCTAAAAATTAAGGTACTTCCACATTCAAACTAACTAATACTACAATCGAAGGAACTACTTAATACATTAACAGCACATAGGGAAGTAGCCCTGGTCCAACGGCTTGAGAAATGACGAACAAAAACTGAAAGAAGAAGGATCAGCCAGTAGCAGCACCATCAGCCTCCCAGCCTCACAACTTCAGCCAGCCTGGTGAACTCCAGGTTTTTTCCTGCAAAACACACATGTGATGTTGGAGGCAAGAAAATAAATATGTCAGGGGTCTTGTCATGGCATCTAATCACACGGAATGCTAGTACAAATGATGGAGAACAAAACATCCAACATGAGCAAATTCATAGGAGTTCTAGATCCATGGATACCATCAAGAAAAAATGCTCAGTTTTAATTCAGACACAAGACTTGGTGAAAACATGCATATTCATATCAGCAACATTGATATGGCATCTTTGCAAGCTTGGGTCAGTGACTTGTCTTGTGTTTCATGGCATGACAATAATTTTAACAATAAATAGACATGAAATTGACCCAAACTCATGTACAAAGTTAGGCCATATGATGCATGGATTAATTCACACATAAATGACAAAATGCCAACTTTGTATAGAATTTGCAGTACTGAAATATTTCAGTGTGTACCGCTGTGTACTGAAACTGCAGTAGTGAAATAATTCAGTGTGCATCGGTGTGTACTGAAATTGTAGTAACGAAATATTTCAGTGCCTACCGGTGTGTACCAAAATATTTCAGTGTCTACCACTACAACATTACAAATTTTCCCTAGGGCAGTACCGAAATATTTCAGTGCCTACCGGTGTGTACCGAAATATTTCAGTGTCCACCACTACAACATTACAAATTTTCCCTAGGGCAGTTCCGAAATATTTCAGTGCCTACCGGTGTGTACCGAAATATTTCAGTGTCTACCACTAGAACATTACTAATTTTTCCTAGGGTTCATATGATGCCTAGGGTTTACATACATCATAATCCATCCTCCAAATCCATGTACTCAAATGTTCATGCAATTCATTGAGATTAAAATGCCATCTAGCATTCCCTCTCTGAGCTATTACGATCAGTATCACCACGATGTAAGCACGAGCAGTAGGAAGATGAGGAGTGGGGAAGCTTACTCTAAACATAGCTACCGCCGTCGTTCAGACGAGGAGAGCGGCGAGGGAAGCGTGGAGAACGGCGGGGAAGCGAGGTCGCGACCACTGTCCTCCTCATCTTGCGCTTCGGAGTCTCCGGTGACTCGATTGGAGGCTGCACAATCTGCAACGGCACCTCATGCACGGTGGGTTGCTGATCCAGTGGATGCTCTACCCTGGATCTGAACGCCCACCACCTCCGCCTGGTCCACTTGCTGGACGAATTGGCCTGCTCCATCGCCCAGAGGAGGATCTCGATCTTGTGAATCGGTTGTGCGGGCGGGGGGCAAAGCTTTGCCCTCTCCTTCTTCGTCAAATTCTTGAGAGTGGCCATTGCCGTCCAACTCATCTGCCTTGTGTTGTCAAACCAAGAACGGATCTCCCTCAACCTGGCCAACTTGACCTGGTCGCCGCCGGCGATCTGCACGAAGTCGGTGTTCTCGCCGCCGGCCATCAGCTCGATCTGCCGTGGAAGAGGGGGTGGGGGGGGGGGGTTGCCTGAGGGGAGCGAAGTTGCAGCGGCAAGAAGGAGGAGATGACTGCGGTGGACTTGGAGGAGAGAGAGGCCGCCGATGAGTAATTGTGGAATGTGTAGCACCATGGCGGCGGTTATGCATTCGACGAGAGGGGCGGCGCGTGCAAATTTTCCTAGGACTAAACTGCCCCTAGATTAAAACGCGTCCCCACCTTGTCACGAGTACCGGCCCCACTCGTTTTAGTACTTTCGCGTACTTTCATCGGAGTACTACCCAGTACTTCGTATTTGTCTGCCGTTAGATCGACATCAACGAACGGTTCGAAAAAAGCCCAACCACTCTAAAACTTGTATTATATTATAGCTCCCCTTTTGGCCTTTCCTAATATCTTTTGATTTCTTCATTGCTTGGATCATTATCTATTTGCTTTTTCTTCACAGGGTAGCTACTAATATTATGTTTAATGATCACCGTTTACATACATACTATCTTAGTACTCTAGCAACATGCGCCTTTGCTTTGCTTTAGCCTCAACACTGTGTTTGTTTGTAATCTGGACATGTACAAATTGCTTAGCACGTGTACATGCTGAAAGCTAATTAAAACTACCTTATATCTCTACCTAAACGTGCCTCCAAATGTTGGGTACCAGAATTCCGGCACCGTCTCGCTCGCAACCGTGTACGTCGTTGCTACCGGCACAAGGCACAGGCCTCGGCTTCGGAGGTCCTTCTTCGGCTCGCCACCATCGTCCTTCGCATTCTCGGAACCCTACCAAGCAAATGTCATCAACAGCCAAGCAACAGAAACATATAAGATGGACAAATTGATATAAACTCAGTTTCTTACCTTCTGCTGGAACTGCTGCAACGGGTTCACATTCTTCAAGTACGGGTAGGTCAGAGACTGCAGGGAGTTCAGTGTTGAGCAATTTATAAGCGATGTTCCGGAATATGAACAAGAAATGTGGACGCAGCAAGGCAGGCGTGGTGATTTTGGGCACTCACCGCAACTTGGTCATGGAGGAACTTGATGTATTCGTTGGCCTCGTGAAGAACCGATGCGGTATCGGTCTAAAGTGCATGCGAGGACACCAGCGATAAATTAGGTCATTATCGATCTCAGACGGGTTCAGTAGAAGAGCACTTGTTCTCTCCGATAATTGGAACGGTGGCGAGGAAAGATAGGGAGTTGATTCAGAGCAGAAAGAAGAACTAATACCTTTCCAAAAGGCGAGACTAGTTGCTGGAGCGCAGTGATTCTGTCCCCTAGCTTCTCTTTCCTCACCTGCAGCTCAAAAGAAATTTTTATGCAATCCAAAAGTCATCGTCCATCGATGCTCGCAAAAGGAAAACACCAGCCATCGATCGAAGCAACAAAAAGTGACCCTGAAATGCAGAAAGATCTACAAATCTACTCGGATCGATCGGGCCGCACCTTAAACGTGGGCAACGGCGACGGCGCCTCGATCCGTGGCCTTTTCGCCGCGGCAGGCGAGTCGGGCTCGCTTCTCCTCACCGGCGGTGAGCACGCGTGCTCGGCAGACTGCAGGAGAAACTGAGGTTATGCATAGCTTAACGAAACCCTAGCTGTATGGCCTCTGGTAGTAAACTACTAATATTCTCCATGTGGTTAATTACCTTCGCCATGAGGGTATTGGAGCTAGAGCTGTAGCTGGTCTTGGGCTGTAGGGCTTGCAAGAGAAGCTGCGACGATAGAGGGGCGCCGCCGAAAGGCAAGTAGCCGCCGGACCCGGACAAGTACTGCAGTTGGGCGCCACCGCCTAGCATCTGCGTCGCCGCTTGATTTAACTGCATCGCCGCCGTGCCGTCGTAGCTGGTGGATGACTGGCACTCCCCCAACACCGAAACGTTGCGCGACGCCCCGGCGTTGTCGAACATGCCTTGCAGTGGCGCCGTGCCGTACGGAGACGACGCTGCAGGCACCTGGTCGAGCAAGCTGAAGCTGTGGCTCATGTCCCTGAACGGATTGCTCATCACGGCCTCGTCGACGGCCGGCTGATGAGCACGAAATAACGGCCTCGTCGTCATTGACGCCGGCATGTCGTCTTGAAGCACGGCTTGGAAGCTAGCGTCGCTTCTCCCGCTCCTGAAACTCGATCAAGCGAGGACCTTAGTCATCCGCACGGGCAGCTAGAAGAAAGATGGAAGATGGAAGGCAACTTACAAGAAGGCGTGCGTCCAGTCCATGTGTGCATCACCAATCGAGGAAGCGGCATCGGATGAAGGCTGATGAGCGATAGTACTGCTGCTCCTGTGGGGATCCTGGAAGGTTATTGAGCTCGTCGACTCCGCGGCCGGGGACGTCCAGCCGCATGTGGCTGCGTGACCCGTGTCCATGAGTGGCGCGGCGGAGCACGCCGACGTCCCGTGGCTCCTCTGTGAACCACTCCACCACTCGTCGGCCATGGAGATGAAGGGATCTTGATGCGGTTTGAGGTGTAGAAGTAGGTTGGAATGGATGGAACGGGGGAGAAAGAGAGAGGGGAATCTGAGTATATATGAAGGGTACAGTGTGGTATGGGCTGTAGCATCAAAGCTATAGTGGACTTGTGTGAGGGAGGCTGACCATTGGAAGGGGACAAAGAGGGTCGCTTAATGGTCATCAGGGTCTAACTTTTCCTTAGTAGGAGTATTATTTTAGTTCGATGCATGTTGAGAAGAATTTAGCTGTTGTTCAATTATGCTACGCAACCGGGAAAGCTATATAATAGACCAGCTCACTCATTTGGTTTTAACCAGATTTCAACCAACACCAACATTTTTCCAAATATGATTGAAATGTAACCAAATGTTGTCAAAATGCTACTTCTGTTGGAATTTTCTCATTTATTCAGCTTACCAAAAGCAGCCACCGAACAACGACCGGTAGCCACCAAAGGGGCCTTTAACCTCCCGGGAATGCACGGCGTCCACAGATGTTCACCACGCCGCCACCACAACAGAAGCCACTTCTGTTCCACATACCCCCGGTGATCGCCGCCTAGCCTCTATTCGCTACACGAGACGCCTACCCCAGTGATTGCCACCTAGCCTCTATTCGCTACATATCGGAGTTTCGAGAGAAGAGCCCCAATACACGCTACCCCTCGCTAGCACGCACACCGGAGCGTTGATGCCGCACGTCATGATGCCATCATCGATGGATATAGGTGTCGGGCACCAGGTCCGCAACAAACGGCCCTAGTGGGGCAGGAGGAAATGGCACCTCCACCATACACTAGGACCGCCATCCTAACTTCCCTACATGACAAACCGTCGCCACCGCCCGAACACGTCGTGGTGTATGAGATTAATATTAATATAGAGGGTCTCCTCGCGTTGGGAGGTAACTCCTAGAGTTCTAGATGGTCGATCTAGGCGGGACGTTGCAAAGTGATATGGCTTTCATGGCCTGAAACCGATATGAGTAGATTTACGGCCTTCTTGGTTTCGCATGGCACCCAAATACATGTGGTATAAGGCGGTGGACTTGCCTCCACCTACTGCTCCCCAGGTCTTCCAAGATTATGACATCTCACTTGTTCGGTAAGGTTACGACTCCTTAGGAAACCAGGAATGACACACCTATGATAGTTTTCCGACAAAGTATCCCTTAGAGAAACTCTAACCCATCCATGTAATTGGTTAGAGGAGCAAAATAGGCGCTTAACCATACTTAGCCAAACTCCCAAACAGTTAGTGGAGTAAATATTATCCTCCTCCGGCCCAAAAGGTGCACCAACCCTCCTAAATATACTCGACCTCGGCGGCACCAGTAAAAATGTCACCCATTCCTCTTTCGCCCGAGTGGCCAACCCTTCCCGTTGCTGCCATCCGTAGTCGCCGGAGCCAGCGCTCATGCTTTCGATTTTGGCTGGAATGGATAGCCAAACCCTGTCCGCCACCCCACCGGCCAACGCCGCTGGCCAAGGTTCTCAGAATTGCGATTTTGAATCGGATCGGACCTCCGATGGTAGGATCGCAATTCGTAGAATCTTCACTATTAAGATCGTATAAAC
The DNA here is from genome assembly GCF_003073215.2 of Triticum urartu. Classification (NCBI taxonomy): domain Eukaryota; kingdom Viridiplantae; phylum Streptophyta; class Magnoliopsida; order Poales; family Poaceae; genus Triticum; species Triticum urartu. The sequence goes on from NC_053024.1 coordinate 562,379,630, forward strand.
GTAGCTTCTATGAACTAAAACCGTAGAATCACAGGGGTTAGTTTGGATCGTAAAGTCGTAGAATCGTATTACAGAATCACGATTCTGACAACCTTGCCGACGGCGCGTCTCCGCTAAAAACAACCCCCACGCCGACACCCGCACCCAAAAAAAGGTTATGCACCAAAAATCTCATTTGATCCACCTCACCAAAAACCATCACCGGCAACTTGGCGGTCGCCCTCCCGTTGTTCCTGCCGCTAGCAAGCGGGCAAGGAAATTGACGGCCACCGCGTCGGCACTCCCGAGGAGGCAGCAAAGAAGAAGACTAAGAAGGTCACCCCTCCAGTGCCTTGTCCTCGTCCAGCTCCTCCACCCCTATGACCACTGCTCCGGCGTGTCCGGCCGCCACTGCTGGCTACAAGGGCCATGGCCACCAAGTGGTCGATGAAATGCATTCAAGGTAAAAAAATGCGTTTGTCATTTTGGCGGATGCATTGCACGGTGATTGCTTGCGTCCGTAGGATGATGGAGTTTGTTGTTGTTTGTTGTAGTGCGGAGATAAACGTGGACGGATTCTTGCAATCTTTGGAGACGTCATATATGCTTGGGCTTGAAGATCTCAACTATGACTCGGTGTTTGATCATCAATTTGGTGAAGAGGAGGCCAAGAAGGAAGAATTGCCAAGACCTAAGAAAAGGCCAAGACCGAGGATGATATAATGTGCAATTGTTTGAAGTTCATGCGGCTAGGCTAAAAGAATTGCTAAAAAAATATCCTCCTCTGAATGTAAGGGATCAGTTAGGTCCGTTCATTGTTAGAGGATAAATACCCCTCTAAAGATACTCGGCCATTTACTCCTCTGACGGATAGAGGATAGGTTAAACTTGTTCTTAGCCCATGCACATGTAGGCACATATGGCCCAAAATATGGTATACGTAGCGCATGAATACAATAGTATGAGTTTCTTTCGACAGTCGTCCAAGGGCACCATACCACGTAGCCCAATCGCAAAAGATCCCGCTCACTGTCGCATATCCATGAGGCTTGGCTCATCTAGGTTGCAAAGCTGCGGCAAGAGAGTTGTGAAGGAGATGGAGGTGGGGGCGGAGGGGGCTAGGTTTCGCCCGAGCCAACCCCGAAGAGTGACGGGGACCTCAATTTCCTAAGAATACATGATTAACAAGGGATGGGGATTTGTGGCACACAGGTTTCATGGCACAGAGTCTCTTGCACGTGCTTTCATTTTTGACTTCTGATTTCAAACTTTATATCTTTTGAATAAAAAGTCCAAATTAAGTCTAGTCTCATATTTATGTTTTTCGTGATGAGGGCTTTCAAATAAGATCCATTTTAAATACATTTGATGAATTTTGAAAATAAATGTTGAGTTTCAACTCTTGAAACTTAGTGCGAGCGACCAATAAAATCACGATTTTTGTGCCTATGACCGACAAAAAATATCTTAAAATTCTATCCATGAAACTTGATAAGAGTGAGCGAGAAAATCACATGTTTCAGATGAAAAGCCGTAAGTTTCAACAATTGAAACTTAAAACTTACTACGCCCTCATGCGGGATTCAACTACTTCGTGAATTGCGAGGAAAATCGAGCGGCAAAACATGTGTGTGCCCCTGCAAATTTCGAGAATAACAAGTCTTGTAAACCCAAACGGATGGAGTGCCTTTACACAGTGCCCACAGGTCATCAGACTTGTGTACTGTTAGCATCTATACAAATTAAAGAATTTTAATAGATTATGCATGAATAATCACGTTGGGCGTGTTTGGTTGCCATTGTAAACAGTTCCTGCATCGCATACACTTCTCAACCTAGCCTGGCTGAGCAAAAACAGGCCCTAATACGTCATCTGCAAGTTGTTTGGTTGCCTACATTTAGTGTCCCTGCATTAGGTAATACGCAAGTGCACTTTGTTTGGTTGCCTGCATTGGCTCGGGCAACACATGAACACGGCGTTTGGTTGCATACGACGTACATGTTGTGCTTACCTTGTACCCTAGTTGGTGAGCTTACCCACAATGATCACACCTAGCACACCAACGTCACAACACATCAATGGCGATGAACTATGCGAAGATGATGAAATTCTTCAGCTTCAGTCCAAACTGACGATCCATCTTGACATCTTCAACCTTGCCACTATCAACACTGCTGCCTCTGTGCTTTCGCACCCAGTCGGAGTAAGCTTGTTTTGCTTCCTGCCTAGTCTTGAACCCTCTATGGCTACTGTTGCTATACGACGCCACTTGTGCACTGGCTTCTTCCCATGAACTGTAAACCCCTGGAGCCTTACCGATGAACACGACATACCACTTTCCCTAGCAATGCACAAGAACAAGAGTTGAAGCAGCAAATCAATGGAGCAGACAAGTAGCAATCAAAGTAGCACACAAACAACAATGGAGCAGAAGAGAAGAAGTAAATCATGCATGATCATACGGCATAGCAAGTTCTATCTAGCACTACCTTGGTGTTAACCTACCACCACATACAAAAGAGGGTGTCGTCCTACCACCGCAAGTTCACCATCAGCGTGAGGGGTTAGTATATACCACCTCACCAAAATATACAAACCATCAAATAGTTTTTAAGCCCTAGCTACACAAAATGTATGGCATCATCGTCATCGTTGTCGTCGCCACCGCCATCCCCGTCGGGGATCATGCACGCTCACAGGCAGCACTACTCTAGTAGTAGTGCTTGCCTAGCCAGCTCTTGAGCCACAGCACCCTGTGAGTGTCTGCCATGGCAACGAACCCAACACCCTGGGCCTTGTTGTCAAGCAGGTGGCTGAGAGCTGCCATGAGAGCCTCGTTGTTGAAGTCACCCTAGGTCATGACAGCGCCATATAGGTCAGGGTGGACGTCGAGGGGCTTGCACTCCCTGATGGCTGTTGCCACCTCCTTCACCGCCTTTGTCATGCTGTAAAAGACATTGATCTCCTCCTCCATCAGGCCTCCTCTCTTCCTCTTCCTATCATGGACGGGGTCAAATGGCTTGTCGAAGAGCTTCACGAAGGGCTTGTCAGGGCCATCAAGGACCTCGACGTCCGCGGTCCCGGGGAAGTCTGGCATGGGATAACTAAGAGGCTCCCTTGAGCCCATGGCATGCTTCTCAATTGCCAACCCAAAGGAGAAGATGTGCAACATCTGGCTGTAGTTTTGAATGGGTGTTTTGAGAAACTCAGCGTCCCTTGGGTGGTCCTAAGAATGAAGCACAAGTGTTGTTAGTTGCGATTAGGAGTAGGAAATGGTGGACAGTATGAAAATGAAGAGGGTTGTGAGCTAACCGCGACATGGCTGGCGTAGTGCTCTGCCTCCAGAACTATGGAGCAAGTGTTCTCATTCCATGAGGCGCCGCTAATGTCTCTCAGCTTGGACACTTGGATCCATCGACCTCTCCAATTCCTCAGGTGGTTGTACACCTGGGTGGAGACACCTCCTGCCCACAGAACTCGAACACCTGCTTCGCAACGGTGTTCAAGTGCACCTCCTTGAAGCCCTTGTCAGTCCTAATCCACTAGAGATGAGCTCACACATCTTGTTCAGCACGAACGTGGACATGAACGGCTGCCACTTCATGTTGTTCGACCTAACATCCTTCTTTGCCTTTGCTGTTGCTTGCAGCAGCAGCAGCAGGAGTTGGCTCTACGAGCACTACTGGCACATAGAGGGAATCAGACACGAACACCTCTGAATCAGGTGCCATCTTGGACATAGGCTGCGAGTCCTCGACAAACGATGGAGCAAACTGACTGTCGGACAGGACAAGGGCCCGACTAAGATCTTGCTCTGCATGGTCATGTCCTACAATCATAGCACGCATTGACAATAAGCATAGCACACAACATACCAGACAATCCATGAAAGCAGGAGCATACATGTACATGGTTCATCACTATCATAGCAAGCACATGCTTCATCACTATCATACTAAGCACATATGATTCATCGCTATCATACTAAGCATACCGGACAATCTATGAGCACAAACATACATCTACAACAAACAACATGCTACAAATGGACCACCAATAGCTACAAATCACATATCTAAGCATGAATCAACACAAGCACAAGGTTCAATTTCAAACTCTACTACTAATCTAGCCTACCACATGCTTGAACATCTAGCCCTATCACAAATTGCAACCGCGGCATAGCAATCAACCATGTGAGCTCACAGATCAGACCACTAATCAACCATGCATCTAGATCAAACCCTAGCTGCAGCTCAGATCTAGCTAGAAGGAACAGATAGAAAGGGGGATTGAACTCACAGAGGCCATGGCTGCAGCTCGAGGATGAGGGGGCGGTCGTAGAAGATCAACACCGACTGGTGAAGGAGCGTCGACGCCGTCAACCGCTGGCCGATGAAGATGCGCCGCTTACCTGCTCGTCGGTGCCGATGCGCGTCGGCGGAAAAGCTCGAACGGAGGGAAATGGTGGCAGGAGTTGGGGCAGTGAGGGGGGGGGGGGCTAAATAGGGATGGACTCGGCGGGAGCTGAGCCGAAATCCTCCCGCCAATTTTTCGGCGACGCGGGCGAGCTCGCGCCATCTCCCTAGTTGCACGGGAAGAGAAGCGTGTCGCCCTCCCCTGCCTCGCCCGAGCCAGGCTCGCGATCTACTGCCGATTCAGACGTTTCCCCTAGACCTGGCCTGGATGTGCTTTAAGTTTCGTGCGATGCGGGCCGCACAGTAAACACAGGCAACTAAACAGGCCAAGTTTTTTCCACGCGGACCAGGCTGGGCTATATCCAGGCAACCAAACACGCCCATTAAGTATCCAAACTCAAGAATATACATCCCAAAATGAATGTATATCATCTGTGATCTGAGTTACAGCTGGATATCACTTTGCCGGAGACGGAGAGAATGATGTCTTGGACTCACTGACCCTAGCTAGCGCGCGAGGTCGATCGATACGGTATTTGCTTGGGTACGAAGGGACATGATATCGCTGCTTTAGTTACTCCTTTGTGAAAAGTACGACGCAGATGGTTAACTCACTCATGGCCTCATCTCGTGCCTACCATAGCCCATCGGCAGCTCTTCCACTTCTCTCCCAGCCCTGCACATATCGCCCCTTGAATGGGCATTCAAGTGCCCTTGCCATACATATAAGCGCACGTTTTTGCATGAGATGCGTCGTCATGCGGTAGAGATATACTATAGCACAGAAAGCAGCGCAGGCTCGGACCTAGCTGTTTAACCTAACTACTATACGCTGCATGGTCGAGGTGCATGCATGCATGGCAGATCTTTCACAAGACGTTGTAGCCTACTACCTCTCGCGATTCGAAACTGCTGTGCACACGACATATAGGGTGAACAACCCTTGCACGATGGTCCATCCAGCGGTTTGCAAACAACTTTTGCTTTGCATGGACGGCTTGAATGGGTTGTCGTTCATAAATCGTCTATGTACTGTCGTGTGTATAGCAGTGCTGCGCGCGATTTATTACTCCTTATATTTTGGCTTAAACATTGACCTTTGATTTAATTTATAAAAAATAAGTCATATAGTAGAAAAATAGTAAAATAGTACCACTGAAAACCTCTTTCGAACGAACCAACTTATAGTTGGATGGTTAGAGGGACTGTGGTATCCCCAGCCCACAGGGTTCAAATCCTGATGCTCGCATTTATTCCTGGATTATTTCAGGATTTCCGGCGATGCGAATTCAGTGGGAGGAGACGTTTCCGTTGACGATGATGTGCCTACAGTGACTTCATAAATTTCAAGATGATATGTGGCTTAGTCTTTCGGAGATGCTCATAGGGGTAGGGTGTGCGTGTGTGCATTCATAGGGATGAGTGTATGCGCGTGTATATGCGCGCTTGCGTATGTACCGTGTTAAAGAAAAACCCCTTCTTCCGAACGTGAATCCAAAAATAAAAGTTTTGTGACACACAACTTATATTTTGTTTGTTAAATCTACGGTCAAAATTTAACATAAAATATGAAAGGGACCAACAAACTGGACGGAGGTAGTAGGTCGGTAGAGGAAAGATGGACCGTCCCATGTCATGTCAAAATGTTAGAGGCGGGTGGTCGACGAAGTCATCCTACATGGTAGTGTCGCAAAGGCAGAAATATCAGAATGTGACGTGTGTAGTGGAAGAAGGGGCTTATTGGATCGACATGTAGAGGACAGAAGGAATATTTGTTGTTGAGGAGCTACAAAATACTTTCATGAGAGTTTATTTGACTCACCATAAGATTCTTCCCCGTGAAATGAGGACACTTGATTTTGTTGTTGAGGAGCTACAAAATATTTTCTGGTATTGCTTCATCGAGAGGCCACCTCCACTGGACCACAACAACTAAGCTACTGTACGTAGCTAGGAAAAAGAGAGGACCTTGAGCACATCATGGCATGTTGCCTCCAAAATGGAGATCTAGATCGATTTGCTTGCTTCGTACTATAACAAGCATTCGGGTTCACTCCTTCAGATTTAGATCCTACCTTAGTCATCACGAGGAAATTAACTTTGCTCCCTAGCTCAACTATTACCAAAATGTAATTTAGTTTCATTTCACAACTCCAATACTAAACATTTTGTCCCATTGACACCGGTTTTAACAAAATGATTACATGATGATAGTTTTATATACGTGGACCCCCAGCTAGCAGAGGCCGGGGGATAACCTCCTTTTCGAAGAAAAACAGCACATATATAAAGGTTGGGTGCTTACATCAAAACAATGCAGAGGCGGAAGGTTATCCTCTTTTTCCGAGAAAAAAAATCACATAAAGATTGCAAAAAACAAAGAGAACTATACAATCTTTTTAGAAAAAAATTTGAAATTCTTCTCTTTTTTGAAAACATGGGTAAATTTGAAGAAACAAAGAGAAATAAATTAAAAGACTTCAGAATTAAAATAAATGTAACAGAAAATTAGCTTTTTCTAGTAGAAATTTTGCAATAAATAAAGAAAATGAACAAAACATAAAATTAAGAACATTGATAAATTTCATGATTTTTTTGACGAAGACTTGATTTTATTGACTCAAAATGAAGCATCAAGGGGATACAAAATCCATGAGTGCACACCCAACCTATGCAGAGCTAGGATGGAAACATTCAACACCAACTTTCACACACAAATAAACATGCCGACAAAAAGGAAAGTCAAATGGGACAAAAGTTACGCCTCAGCGAGCAAAATGAAAAATAATGAAGCGGTAGAAATAGCGATCGGCAGACTACAACAACGACCATATCCGTACCAACCATCTCTTACACCACAAGGACAATGAAAAAGTTTCTTCAACAACAACACATTCAGAAATGAAACAATGCTCAAGCGCCACCGTCACCGGATCCAACCACCCAAGGTCAGATTCCAGGTTTTCATCCCGAAGAGCAAGTCTGAGTATATTCGAGCAATGCATTCAACAAGGTCACGACACAAAAACACCACTATTGCCACTAAAACTAACTCAGTTCGTACCTAGGGCTTTCAACTCGGACTGGGTACTCGAGAAGCCTCGCAAAACCGAAGTCAATTTTTTGTCAAAATAAATTTCATGTAATCCAGAAGTTATTGAAAATATGGAAGTTTTGGAAAGAGAAGTAAAATGTTAGGGGGAAAACTTATTGAATTCCATGATTTCATCCGATGTACTAAATCCACTGGTTCTGCATTAACATTTCTACTTTTCATATTTAACACCTAAATTTATAGAATGTTTATGTTTCCTCTGAAAATACTTTTTCGTATATTGTGTTTCCCTTTCTTTTCCTTTATTGATCTGCAATAGTTGTTTTGATTGGGTGTAACACGTGTGAAACTACCATCATCGCAAAAAGAAAACACGTGTGAAACCACCATCACATCATCATCAAACAGTTTTCAGGTGGAGAAATGGATTAAAGGTTTTGATACTTGAGTGACCAAGAATTTATGGTATTTGAATTGAGGAACCAAATTTATACTTTTTTTAATACAATACAAACGTGGACGCTCATACATACGCACATATGCTCATCCCTATGAACACACACGCACACCCTACCCTTATGAGCATCTTCGAGAGACTGGGCCGGCACATCATCTTGAGATTATCTTGAGATTGACAAGTCACCACAGACGCCTTCGCAGTCGATGAGAAGTTCTCCTCCCACTAAACGCATATCCTCGGAAGGGCTGAAATAAATCCAGAAAAATGTGAGCATCAATGTCAAGTCTAGGACTTGAAACCCTGGTGGATTGGAGATATCAGTGTCCTCCTAACTATCCAACAACAGATTCGTTCACGTCAAACTTATACTTTGCTAAATAGCAAGTCGGCCTATTTTATTACTTTAGAATACTTTTGTGTTTTTTTTTCTCTTGAGTGATCAAGAATTTGTGGTATTTGAACTGAGGAACCAAACTTAGACTTTGTTAAATTGCAAGTCGGCCTCTTTTAGAATATTTTAGAATACTTTAGTTAACTGATAGTCCTGTCAAGTCGAGCCTTAATATATTGCAGTAGTAACGATCTTGCCTGTTGCACTTTTGATGTGAGAGTTGCCGATTTGACCCCTTCATGCCAGGTTAGCATTTAGCGATTGAACCAAATCACACATGTCAATACAAAAACACGCTAATCGGCTAGGAGGAATATCACCTTTTGGCAACAAGGCAAGTAGGATACACTTCTTTCCGCTTCCACTCCCCATGCTAATCCAAAGCATAAACGCCCATATTCCCATGAGAAAAGCACTTTTACATTTATAGTACTACTGCCTGCAAGCACTGGTAAGTAAGCTTTGAGCAGCCAAGTGCAGCTTTCGTGCCGCAGGCTCGTGAGCTTTGTGGCTCCAGCGAGGGGGGCGATATGACAATCGTTGAGAATATGTTAGCGATGCCAGGGAATTGGGGCCTTGTCTTGAGGTGCGCCGTGCGTGAAGACTGGAGCACAAAGATGGGCGATATTTGGGCCATGGATCCATCCTGCTCGGCCCCTCCTTTCAGCTACAGACAAACGCAAGAAAACAACAAAAGGGATGTTCCCGAGCTGCCTCAAGATCTAGTTTTATGCATCGACGCCTCGACTTTTTCCCTGCAGCGGACCCTTGCGCGGTTATCAAGGTGTTGATCATTGGGGTTCTTTTCCGCTTGCCCTTTATCTTTCTTTTCCAAGTTTTCGTACTCATGTTCGCGCTGCGTCCCCGAGTTGGAAGTTGGAGCCGCGCTGATGATTCTGTTACTAGTTTCTAACGATGAGAAGTAGTAGTAACTTTTGCGTAAAATCATGGAACTGATGATCTAGGTGCAGTTGTGTGGAAAATATACTTGAAATGATGCTGGTGTTCGGCGTGTTCCCTTTCTAAAACCTAGCAAAGAAATGTATTTTGTAGGTTCTAGAAACATCAGATAAAAACCAAGCACATGCATATTGAATTCAGTTTCACCCATGTCAAATTTCGTACTAGAATAATAGCACTGCATAACTATTTGCGATCATATGTGCGTAGGTTTTCTCCGAGTTTTACGAAGTGGTTTGGTTCCTAGTTCCTACTGGTGTAGGATCTGAACTGTTGTGCCACCGGCGTTGCTCGACGGCGACGTCACGCCGACGCCCGGCCCACTAGCTTGTGACGCGGGGCCGCCCCGGCGCACGCGTACCCTGGGCACGGGCCCGCCCAGATTCGAGCTGCCCTCGAGCCGCGGACGCCGGACGGACGGGGACCCAAAAGCGCGCGCGTATTTGGCCATCCATTGCCTCCCGCTCCCGCACTCTAGCTCGCCTCGCCTCACCTTCGCTTGATGCAACGGCCACGAGATCGAATAGCTAGCGATTCGTACGTGACAGGAAACAACAGAGGCGTGCGCGTACGTACGCGCGCCTTCCCCGTGCCATGCCGCCCACTACCCCCTGCCAGGCATCTTCTGACCGCTCCGCTGGGGCGGCCCGTGGCCCCGAACGAAAGGCGTTCGACCGTAGCCAACCTTTTTGCACCGGGTGGAGGAGTAAAAGGGATGGATAGCAAAGGAGGGACTGTTGTACATTTGCTACGCCTGTCAGGGTCTTTCTTTTCATCCAGACGTTGCCTGTCCGTCTCAGTTGATCGGTTCTACTCTACTGATCGCGCCATACTTTCTCGTTAGCCATCATGGCTCTCCAGCACTCACTGATGCACCACTGGCAGCTGCTGAAACGATGCGCCCAGTTGACCATGTCCTGACCTTGAGATTAGCAATGTATGTTGTGACTTGAAATAAAAAGAGAGGAAAGCATCAGAAAATAAGCGAGGTCAATCCCTGCGGATATGGATGGGTTTGCTCCGCTCCCGAACCGGAGTGGATCCAACGAACTCTTCCAACCACAGACACCCGTCTTATACAGTATATCATATATAAACCAGCTAGCTAGCTAAGCTAGGACTAAACAGCAGCATCTCAGTGAGCTAATGAAGCGCCAAAAGCAAGCGGCTATAAAAGCCACCAAAACTGACGAAGCAGTACCAAATCTCCTCTTGGATGCATGACATAAAGCTTATATAACTTAAAACAAACGGAAGGCGGAAAGGCCAAGATCCCGCGGCGAGAGCTTACAAAAACAGCCGCGAGAACACGTCGTCTTCATGGAAGACAAAAAGAGGATATATAGGCTCCAAAATTCCAGTTCCTTCCTGCTACTCCGTGGAAGGGACAGCGTTAGTTAGGAGTAGGACGCAACTAACGCGAAGCCACCTGCGCCTTCCCCTAGCTGTAGAAAAACGATGCGCTAAAGGCTGGGAATTAGGGGCAGAATCCCAGCGGGATCAATGGCTCCTTGGACTACATGACAAGGAGATTACTGCTACCTACGTGAACTAGAAGCGTACGTACATATATACTAGTTCTATATAGTCATAGATTGAACTGTGGAAAGAGATGTGGAGTTTTTAAACAAGGTGTTAGTTAGGAGCTTTCGGAGAATCATCACTTGCTCAAGAAATCTAGCTACCGTCGTGTTCCGGACCTGGTTGCTGCGACTCTCAAGCGCCCTATCTTTGGGCTACTTATATATCTTGGTCGACAGGTACTATCCAAACCGGTCTTCTTCTCTCATGTCATCATTCGTGTTCGGTGATTCTATAAGCCAGTTCGGCAGTTTAGGGGCTTAGTTTAGTCTATCCGCCGAGCTGGGGTAGCTTTCGATGCAAGCATCTGCACCGGTGCAACGCCGATCATCGTCAGCTGGCTCTGCATCACTGCATGTATATATTTGATATTTCATGGCTGGCCGCACCGTCTAGCTAGCTAGATGAAGCTGTTGCAGACTGCATTTTGTCAACGTGAGGACAGGTCAAACAGGCGTATATCAACTAAAGCTTGCTTATCAGTTCAAATGATGATTTAATTGTTCCAGAAAACACAATTGGCGCAGGTGGCTCTGCCCCAGGAAGGGACATCGACCTAGTACCAATTAAGCGGCTGACTTCTGTTGTTTGCTTCATATAAAGGTGACATTGGTTTGGTTTGCCTGGATGTGCTAATTAACCAATGGATCTGCTGCACCGAATACAGCCTTGTCGTTCGTGCTCCGCACGAGATGAGGTGTTCGACTAGAAATATTTGTCTGGCTTTGAACATATTATATTATCATATTCAAATTTCTGACGTTTTTCAGCATTGTTACCTGCTTTCTAGGCAGCAGAATTGCGATCAGCTTGGCGACAATGGACGCGATGACTATGCCAGCTCAACGTTTTTCCTCGTCATAGGGCCACTGATCTCCTGGCCGCTTTGTGGCCTTTTTCCTCTTTCTATGAGGGCATGTTTGTGTTATTGCCCCAGCAATTTTATTTTTTTTCCTTTTCTGCACTTAAACTTGTTGCATGGGCTAGGTCGTTGCTTTATCTATAAATCGGGGCAAAAGCCTGCTTCGAGAGATATTATCACAATAGTTGAAGCAACAATTGTTACATCGCAACTCTATCAGATGTAAGGTCAACCATTTGTTCAGTGAAAAAAAAATTCAAGAGAAAATGTGAACCTTTTTTTACGGTAGTCGCACTAACATCACTTCAGCCTCGGAGGGCAATAGCCTGATGGCCAAGAAAGGCTGGAGGCATTTTGCCCTCGGTCGTTTCATCTTGGACCACGGGATTCTCAGCTGCTTATGGCTTGGGGAAATGTGGTGCGACACTCCTATGTCTCGCTTATAGCGAGACAAAGGGAACCCTCGCGTCAAGGGCAATGTGAGATGAGCCGGCCCAGATATGCTGGAGGGCGAATGTATCCAGTACACCCACAATTATGATGCTACTGGTGCACCGGATGGTGTAGAACATTTCAAAAAATCAGAAAAAATATCTAACACATTGTCACAACATCAATGTATGTTGCCACAAAATTTCGTGTCAAAATTTAAAATAGTTCTTGAGATACAAAAATGACAATTTTGACATCAATGTGATACTGGGCCAAATCTAGAGCCCAACTTACATTATGTACTATTTGGTATTGAATTTTTCATATTCGTCTTCTGAGCTATGTTTTGAATTTTGACTTGAAATTTTGTGACAACCTACATTTATGCTGTGTGAATGTGCTAATTTTTTTCTAGAATTTTTTTACATTTTAAAATGTGAAATGTGAGTTCGGTGCACTGGTAGCACTACAAGCACCGGTGCACCAAATATTCTCCCGTGCTAGAGGCCGCAACCTCGTTTTTTTGGTATACTTTTTTGCTTTAAAAAAATTTATGGTACTCCCAAATATTTTAAATAAAACATATTACAAAAAAATACTTTACCTAAAACATTTGGAGATAAATGTTAATCAATCATTTGAAAAATGTTAAATGTGTGTCGAGAAAATGTTTCGAATGTATATGAAAGAATATATAATGTATGTGAAATAAATTGATCATGTAGTTAAAAAACCAAGCATTTAAAAAATAAACAATTATTTTAAAAATATTAATCAAGCATTTGAAAAATCTTAAATATGTATAGAAAAACTGTTAAACTTGCATTTGTAAAAAAATTTAATTAAGCATTTGAAAAATGTCAAATGTATATAGAAAAAATGTTGACCATGTATTGAAAAATGTTAATCTTGTATTTGGAAAAAAATCAAGCATTTGAAATATGATCAAATGTGTATAGAAAAAATGTTGACTATGTCCTAAAAAATGTTAATCCTGTATTTAAAAAAATTCAGTCAATCTTTGGGGAAATGTTATAAATGTGTATAAAAATGTTGAACGTGTATTGCAAAATGTTTAACTTGTATTTTAATAATGTTCAACATCTATTAGAAAAATGAATTACAGATATACCAAAAATGTATGGTGTGTATGGAAAAAAGTAGACATAAAGACCATTTAAGTTCTCAAGCAATGTTAGTCATCTAATAAAAATGTAACCGTTTATATAAAAAATGTTTCAGATGTATACGTAAAATGTTGAATGTGTAATGGAAAAAGTTAACATGGGTTGAACCAAAAACAAACTGACGAAAAAACAACGAAAATCAAATAAAAATGAAGAAACCCCAGTGAATTAGAGAAATAAGAAGAAAGAAGAACAAAACAAAGAAAATGAAAACCCAAAGAAACCAATTCAAAAGAATGGAAACAGAGAAAACCGGGAAAGAAACAAAAAAACTGATAAAACCCAAGGGAGAAATAAAAGCGAAAAAAGAAATGAACAAAAGCAAAAAAACCTGTAAAAACCAAGAAAGAAACAAAAAATTGAAAAACAGTACAAACCGGTGGAAAGCAAAGTAAAAAAGAAAGATAAACAAAAAAAACCAAGCGGGAACCTGTAAACTCAATGAAGGAAGACAAAGTTGAAAACAAGTTGGCCCTTTAACTATTAAAACCTACGGCGAGACCTATAGCCTCACTATAAGTGAGATATAATATGTGTGGCTGGATGGGGATATGTCTCGCTTCATGGGCGACGAATGATGCGCTCCTCGATGGAAGCCCTAAATGGCACAGCCCAACTCAGCATGCATATGTTTTTGTTCGTTTATAGCTGATCGATATGAGCAACCAATAAGTGGTGCCATGCTGTGTTGGAAATATGCCCTAGAGGCAATAATAAAATAGTTATTATTATATTTCCTTGTTCATGATAATTGTCTATTGCTCATGCTATAATCGTATTAATCGGAAACCGTAATACATGTGTGAATACATAGAGCACGACATGTCCCTAGTGAGCCTCTAGTTGACTAGCTCGTTGATCAATAGATGGTTACGATTTCCTGACCATGGACATTGGATGTCGTTGATAACGGGATCACATCATTAGGAGAATGATGTGATGGACAAGACCTAATCCTAAGCATAGCACAAGATTGTGTAGTTCATTTGCTAGAGCTTTTCTAATGTCAAGTATCATTTCCTTAGACCATGAGATTGTGCAACTCCCGGATGCCGTAGGAATGCTTTGGGTGTATCAAATGTCACAATGTAACTGGGTGGCTATAAAGATGCACTACAGGTATCTCTAAAGGTGTATGTTGGGTTGGCACGAATCGAGACTGGGATTTGTCACTCCGTGTGACGAAGAAGTATCTCGGGGCCCACTCGGTAATGCATCACCATAATGAGATCAATGTGACTAAGGAGTTAGCCATATGATCATGCGTTACGGAACGAGTAAAGAGACTTGCCGGTAACGAGATTGAACAAGGTATGGGGATACCGATGATGAATCTTGGGCAAGTAACATACCGATGGACAAAGGGAATTGTATACGGGATCGATTGAATCCCCGACATCGTGGTTCATGCGATGAGATCAGCGTGGAACATGTGGGAGCCAATATGGGTATCCAGATCCTGCTATTGGTTATTGGCCGGAGAGGTGTCTCGGTCATGTGTGCATGGTTCCCGAGCCCGTAGGGTCTACACACTTAAGGTTCAGTGATGCTAGAGTTGTTATGGGAAATTGTATGTGGTTACCGAAGTTTGTTCAGAGTCCCGGATGAGATCCCGTACGCCACGAGGAGTTCCGGAATAGTCTGGAAGTGAAGATTTATATATGGGAAGTCCAGTTTCAGTCGACGGAATAGTTTCGGGGATTATCGGTATTGTACCGGGACCACCGAAAGGTGTCCGGGGGTCCACCGGGTGGGGCCTATTGGGGAATGTAGTAATTTCAAAAAAATTCCTACGCACACACAGGATCATGGTGATGCATAGCAACGAGAGGGGTGAGTGTGTCCACGTACCCTCGTAGACCGAATGCGTAAGCGTTAGCACAACGCGGTTAATGTAGTCGTACGTCTTCACGATCCGACCGATCCAAGTACTGAACGCACGGCACCTCCGAGTTCTGCACACGTTCAACTTTATGATGTCCCGCGAGCTCCGATCCAGCAAAGCTTCACAGGAGAGTTTCGTCAGCACGAAGGTGTGGTGACGGTGATGATGATGCTACCGAGGCAGGGCTTCGCCTAAGCACCGTTATGATATGATCGAGGTGGATTATGGTGGAGGGGGCACCGCACACGGCTAAGAGAATAATGATCAATTGTTGTGTCTATGGGGTGCCCCCTGCCCCCGTATATAAAGGAGCAAGGGGAGGAGGCGGCCGGCCAGGGAGAAGCGCGCCAAGAGGGGGAGTCCTACTCCCACTAGGAGTAGGACTCCTCCTTTTCCAAGTAGGAGTAGGAGAGGGGGAAGGAAAGGGAGAGGAGGAGAAGGAAAGAGGGGGCCGCCCCCCTTGCCCTAAACCAATTCGGTTTGGGCCTTGGGGGGCGTGCCGCACACTCCCCTTGCTGCCCTCTATTGCCACTAAGGCCCATGTAGGCCCATTAAGTCCCTCGGGGGGTTCCGGTAACCCCCGGTACTCCGGTATATGTCCGAAACCTTCCGGAACCTTTCCGGTGTCCGAACATAGTCGTCCAATATATCGATCTTTACGTCTCGACCATTTCGAGACTCCTTGTCATGTCCGTGATCATATCCGGGACACCGAACCAACTTCAGTACATCAAAACACAAAAACTCATAATACTAATCGTCACCGAACTTTAAGCGTGCGGACCCTACGGGTTCAAGAACTTTGTAGACATGACCGAGACACGTCTCCGGTCAATAACCAATAGCGGAACCCGGATGCTCATATTGGCTCCCACATATTCTACGAAGATCTTTATCGGTCAAAGCATAACAACATATGTTGTTCCCTTTGTCATCGGTATGTTACTTGCCCGAGATTCGATCGTCGGTATCTCAATACCTAGTTCAATCTCGTTACCGGAAAGTCTCTTTACTCGTTCCGTAATACATCATCCCGCAACTAACTCATTAATTACAATGCTTGCAAGGCTTATAGTGATGTGCATTACCGAGTGGGCCTAGAGATACCTCTCTGACAATCAAAGTGACAAATCCTAATCTCGAAATACACCAACTCAACACGTACCTTCGGAGACACCTGTAGAGCACCTTTATAATCACCCAGTTACGTTGTGACGTTTGGTAGCACACAAAGTGTTCCTCCGGTAAACGGGAGTTGCATAATCTCATAGTCATAGGAACATGTATAAGTCATGAAGAAAGCAATAGCAACATACTAAACGATCAAGTGCTAAGCTAACGGAATGGGTCAAGTCAATCACATCATTCTCCTAATGATGTGATCCCGTTAATCAAATGACAACTCATGTATATGGCTAGGAAACATAACCATCTTTGATCAACGAGCTAGTCAAGTAGAGGCATACTAGTGACACTCTGTTTGTCTATGTATTCACACTTGTATCATGTTTCCGGTTAATACAATTCTAGCATGAATAATAAACATTTATCATGATATAAGGAAATAAATAATAACTTTATTATTTCCTCTAGGGCATATTTCCTTCAGTCTCCCACTTGCACTAGAGTCAATAATCTAGTTCACATCTTTATGTGATTAGTTCATATCTCCATGTGACTAATACCCAAAGGGTTTACTATAATCAATAATCTAGTTCACATCGCTATGTGATTAGTTCACATCTCCATGTGACTAATACCCAAAGGGTTTACTAGAGTCAATAATCTAGTTCACATCGATATGTGATTAACACCCAAAGAGATATCATGTTTTGCTTTTGAGAGAAGTTTAGTCTAAGGGTCTGCAACATTCAGATCCATATGTATTTCGCAAATTTCTATGTCTACAATGCTCTGCACGGAGCTACTCTAGCTAATTGCTCCCACTTTCAATATGTATCCAGATTGAGACTTAGAGTCATCTAGATCGATGTAAAAAGCTTGCATCGGCGTAACTCTTTACGACAAACTCTTTTATCACCTCCATAATCGAGAAATATTTCCTTATTTCACTAAGGATATTTTTGACCGTTGTCAAGTGATCCACTCCTGGATCACTATTGTACCCTCTTGTCAAACTTATGGTGAGGTACACAATAGGTCTGGTACACACCATGGCATACTTTATAGAACCTATGACTGAGGCATAGGGAATGACTTTTCATTCTCTTTCTATTTTCTGCCGTGGTCGGGTTTTGAGTCTTTACTCAACTTCACACCTTGCAACACAGGCAAGAACTCCTTCTTTTACTTTTCCATTTTAAACTGCTTCAAAATCTTGTCAAGGTATGTACTCATTGAAAATATATCGAGCATCTTGATCTATCTCTATAGATCTTGATGCTCAATATGTAAGTAGCTTCATCGAGGTCTTTCTTTGAAAAACTCCTTTCAAACACTCCTTTATGCTTTCCAGAAAATTCTACATTATTTCTGATCAACAATATGCCATTCACATATACTTATCAGAAATGTTGTAGTGCTCCCATTCACTCTCTTGTAAATACAGGCTTCACCGCAAGTCTGTATAAAACCATATGCTTTGATCACTTTATCAAAACATATATTCCAACTCCGCGATGCTTGCACCAGTCCATAGATGGATCGCTGGAGCTTGCTCACTTTGTTAGCACCTTTAGGATCGACAAAACCTTCTGGTTGCATCATATACAACTCTTCTTTAAGAAATCCATGAAGGAATACAGTTTTGACATCCACTTGCCAGATTTCATAAAATGCGGCAACTACTAACATGATTCCGACAGACTTTTTAAGCATCGATACGAGTGAGAAAATCTCATCGTAGTCAACACCTTGAACTTGTTGAAAACATTTTGCGACAATTCGAGCTTTGTAGATAGTAACGCTACTATCAGCCCCCGTCTTCCTCTTGAAGACCCATATATTCTTAATGACTCACCGATCATCGGGCAAGTCAAGCAAAGTCCATACTTTGTTCTCATACATGGATCCCATCTCAGATTTCATGGCCTCAAGCCATTTCACGGAATCTGGGCTCATCATCGCTTCCTCATAGTTCGTAGGTTCATCATGGTCTAGTAACATGACTTCCAGAAATGATTACCGTACCACTCTGGTGCGGACCATACTCTGGTTGTCCTACGAAATTCGGTAGTAACTTGATCTGAAGTTTCATAATCATCATCATTAGCTTCCTCACTAATTGGTGTAGGAGTCACAGGAACAGATTTCTGTGATGAACTACTTTCCAATAAGGGAGCAGGTACAGTTACCTCATCAAGTTCTACTTTCCTCCCACTCACTTCTTTCGAGAGAAACTCCTTCTCTAGAAAGGATCCATTCTTAGCAACGAATGTCTTGCCTTCGGATCTGTGATAGAAGGTGTACCCAACTGTCTCCTTTGGGTATCCTATGAAGACATATTTCTCCAATTTGGGTTTGAGCTTATCAAGATGAGACTTTTTCACATAAGCATCACAACCCCAAACTTTAAGAAACGACAACTTTGGTTTCTTGCCAAACCACAGTTCATATGGCGTCATCTCAACGGATTTAGATGGTGCCCTATTTAACATGAATGCAGCTATCTCTAATGCATAACCCCAAAACGATAGTGGTAAATCGGTAAGAGACATCATAAATTGCACTATATCCAATAAAGTACGGTTATGATGTTCGGACACACTATTATGATGTGGTGTTCTAGGTGGCACGAATTTTGTGAAACTATTCCACATTGTTTTAATTGAATACCAAACTCATAACTCAAATATTCGCCTCCGCGATCAGATCGTAGAAACTTTATTTTCTTGTCACGATGATTTTCCACTTCACTCTGAAATTCTTTGAACTTTTCAAATGTTTTAGACTTATGTTTCATCAAGTAGATATACCCATATCTGCTCAAATCATCTGTGAAGGTCAGAAAATAACGATACACGCCGCGAGCCTCAACACTTATCGGATTGCATACATCAGTATGTATTATTTTCCAATAAGTCAGTTGCTTGCTCCATTGTTCCGGAGAACGTAGTCTTAGTCATCTTGCCTATGAGGCATGGTTCGCAAGCATCAACTGATTCATAATCAAGTGATTCCAAAAGCCCATCAACATGGATTTTCTTCATGCGCTTTACACCAATATGACCTAAATGGCAGTGCCACAAATAAGTTGCACTATCATTATTAACTTTGCATCTTTTGGCTTCAATATTATGAATATGTGTATCACTACGAACAAGATTCAATAAATCATTCACCTTGGGTGTATGACCATTGAAGGTTTTATTCATGTAAATAGAACAACAATTATTCTTTGACTTTAAATGAATAACCGTATTGCAATATGATCAAATCATATTCATGCTTAACGCAAACACCAAATAACATTTATTTAGGTTCAACACTAATCCCGAAAGTATAGGGAGTGTGCGATGATGATCATATCAATCTTGGAACCACTTCCTACACACATCGTCACTTCACCTTTAACTAGTCTCTATTCATTCTGCAACTCATGTTTCGAGTTACTAATCTTTAGCAGCTGAACTAGTATCAAATACTAAGGGATTGCTATAAACACTAGTAAAGTACACATCAATAACATGTATATCAAATATACATTTCTTCACTTTGCCATCCTTCTTATCCGTCAAATACTTGGGGCAGTTCTGCTTCCAGTGACCAGTCCCTTTGCAGTAGAAGCACTTAGTCTCAGGCTTAGGTCTAGACTTGGGCTTCTTCACTTGAGCATCAACTTGCTTGCCGTTGTTCTTGAAGATACCCTTCTTCCCTTTGCCCTTTTCTTGAAACTAGTGGTCTTGTCAACCATCAACACTTGATGTTGTTCTTGATTTCTACCTTCATCGATTTCAGCACCACGAAGAGCTTGGGAATCGTTTCCGTTATCCCTTGCATATTATAGTTCATCACGAAGTTCTAGTAACTTGGTGATAGTGACTAGAGAACTCTGTCAATCACTATCTTATCTGGAAGATTAACTCCCACTTGATTCAAGTGATTGTTGTACTCAGACATTCTGAGCACATGCTCACTAGCTGAGCTATTCTCCTCCATCTTGTAGGCAAAGTTCTTGTCAGAGGTCTCATACCTCTCAACACGGGCATGAGTATGAAATACCAATTTCAACTCTTAGAACATCTTATATGTTCCGTGGCGTTCAAAACATTTTTGAAGTCCCGGTTCTAAGCCATAAATCATGGTGCACTAAACTATCAAGTAGTCATCATACCGAGCTTTGCCAAACGTTCATAACGTCTGCATCTGCTCCTGCAATAGGTCTGTCACCTAGCAGTGCATCAAGGACATAATTCTTCTGTGCAGCAACGAGGATAATCCTCAGATCACGGATCCAATCCGCATCATTGCTACTATCATCTTTCAATATAGTTTTCTCTAGGAACATATCATAAATAAAAGGGGGAAGTTATACGCGAGCAATTGATCTACAACATAGATATACAAATACTATCAGGACTAAGTTCATGGTAAATTTAAGTTCAATTAATCACATTACTTAAGAACTCCCACTTAGATAGATATCCCTCTAATCATCTAAGTGATCACGTGATCCATATCAACTAAACCACAACCGATCATCACGTGAGATGGAGTAGTTTTCAATGGTGAACATCTCTATGTTGATCATATCTACTATATGATTCACGCTCGACCTTTCGGTCTCAGTGTTCCGAGGCCATATCTGTGAAGGAAATATGCCCTAGAGGCAATAATAAAGTTATTATTTATTTCCTTATATCATGACAAATGTTTATTATTCATGCTAGAATTGTATTAACCGGAAACATAATACATGTGTGAATACATAGACAAACAGAGTGTCACTAGTATGCCTCTACTAGACTAGCTCGTTAATCAAAGATGGTTATGTTTCCTAGCCATAGACAAAGAGTTGTCATTTGATTAACGGGATCAGATCATTAGGAGAATGATGTGATTGGCTTGACCCATTCCGTTAGCTTAGCACTTGATCGTTTAGTTTGTTGCTATTGCTTTCTTCATGACTTATACATGTTTCTATGACTATGAGATTATGCAACTCCCGTTTACCAGAGGAACACTTTGTGTGCTACCAAACGTCACAACGTAACTGGGTGATTATAAAGGTGCTCTACAGGTGTCTCCAAAGGTACATGTTGGGTTGGCGTATTTGGAGATTAGGATTTGTCACTCCGATTGTCAGAGAGGTATCTCTGGGCCCTCTCGGTAATGCACATCACATAAGCCTTGCAAGCATTGCAACTAATGAGTTAGTTGTGAGATGATGTATTACGGAACGAGTAAAGAGACTTGCCGGTAACGATATTGAACTAGGTATTGAGATACCGACGATCGAATCCCGGGCAAGTAACATACCGATGACAAAGGGAACAACGTATGTTGTTATGCGGTCTGGCCGATAAAAGATCTTCGTAGAATATGTAGGAACCAATATGAGCATCCAGGTTCCGCTATTGGTTATTGACCGGAGACATGTCTTGGTCATGTCTACATTGTTCTCGAACCCGTAGGGTCCGCATGCTTAAGGTTTCGATGACAGTTATATTATGAGTTTATGCATTTTGATGTACCGAAGTTTGTTCGGAGTCCCGGATGTGATCAAGGACATGACGAGGAGTCTCGAAAATGGTCGAGACATAAAGATTGATATATTGGAAGCCTATATTTGGATATCGGAAGTGTTCCGGGTGAAATCGGGATTTTACCGGAGTACCGGGAGGTTACCGGAACCCCCCGGGAGGTATATGGGCCTTAGTGGGCCTTAGTGGAAGAGAGGAGAGGTAGCCAGGGCTGGGCCGTGCGCCCCTCCCCCCTAGTCCAAATAGGACAAGGAGAGGGGGCCGGCGCCCCCCTTCCTTCTCTCTCTCCTCTTTCCCCCCTCCCGAATCCTATTCCAACTAGGAAAGGGGGGGAATCCTACTCCCGGAGGGAGTAGGACTCCTCCTGGCGCGCCCTCTCCTGGCCGGCCGCACCCCCCCTTGATCCTTTATATACGGAGGCAGGGAGCACCCCTAGAGACACAAGTTGATCCACATGATCATATTCTTAGCCGTGTGCGGTGCCCCCTTCCACCATAGTCTCGATAATATTGTAGCGGTGCTTAGGCGAAGCGCTGCGACGGTAGTACATCAAGATCATCACCATGCCGTCGTGCTGACGGAACTCCTCCCCGACACTTTCCTAGATCGGAGTCCGGGGATCATCATCGAGCTGAACGTGTGCTAGAACTCGGAGGTGCCGTAGTTTCGGTGCTTGATCGGTCGGGCTGTGAAGACGTACGACTACATCAACCACGTTGTGCTAACGCTTCCGTTGTCAATCTACAAGCGTACGTAGATCACACTCTCCCCTCTCGTTGCTATGCATCACCATGATCTTGCGTGTGCGTAGGAAAACTGTTGAACTTACTACGTAACCCAACAGTGGTATCAGAGCCTAGGTTTTATGTGTTGATGTTATTTGCATGAGTAGAACACAAGTGAGTTGTGGGCGATATAAGTCATACTGCTTACCAGCATGTCATACTTTGGTTCGGCGGTATTGTTGGACGAAGCGGCCCGGACCGACATTACGCGTACGCTTACGCGAGACCGGTTCTCCCGACGTGCTTTGCACAAAGGTGGCTAGCGGGTGACAGTTTCTCCAACTTTAGTTGAACCGAGTGTGGCTACGCCCGGTCCTTGCGAAGGTTAAAACAGCACCAACTTGACAAACTATCATTCTGATTTTGATGCGTAGGTAAGATTGGTTCTTGCTTAAGCCCGTAGCTGCCACGTAAAACTTGCAACAACAAAGTAGAGGACGTCTAACTTGTTTTTGCAGGGCATGTTGTGATGTGATATGGTCAAGACATGATGCTAAATTTTATTGTATGAGATGATCATGTTTTTTAACCGAATTATCGGCAACTGGCAGGAGCCATATGGTTGTCGCTTTATTGTATGCAATGGAATCGCGCTGTAATGCTTTACTTTATCACTAAGCGGTAGCGATAGTCATGGAAGCATAAGATTGGCGAGACGACAGCGATGCTACGATGGAGATCAAGGTGTCGCACCGGTGACGATGGTGATCATGACGGTGCTTCGAAGATGGAGATCACAAGCACAAGATGATGATGGCCATATCATATCACTTATATTGATTGCATGTGATGTTTATCTTTTATGCATCTTATCTTGCTTTGATTGACGGTAGCATTATAAGATGATCTCTCACTAATTATCAAGAAGTGTTCTCCCTGAGTATGCACCGTTGCGAAAGTTCTTCGTGCTGAGACACCACGTGATGATCGGGTGTGATAGGCTCTACGTTCAAATACAACGGGTGCAAAACAGTTGCACACGCGGAATACTCAGGTTATACTTGACGAGCCAAGCATATACAGATATGGCCTCGGAACACGGAGACCGAAAGGTCGAGCGTGAATCATATAGTAGATATGATCAACATAGTGATGTTCACCAATGAAGCTACTCCATCTCACGTGATGATCGGACATGGTTTAGTTGATTTGGATCACGTAATCACTTAGAGGATTAATTAGAGGGATGTCTATCTAAGTGGGAGTTCTTTAAGTAATATGATTAATTGAACCTAAATTTATCATGAACTTAGTACCTGATAGTATCTTGCTTATTCATGTTTGATTGTAGATAGATGGCCCGTGCTGTTGTTCCGTTGAATTTTAATGCGTTCCTTGAGAAAGCAAAGTTGAAAGATGATGTTAGCAATTACACGGACTGGGTCCGTAACTTGAGGATTATCCTCATTGCTGCACAGAAGAATTACGTCCTGGAAGCACCGCTGGGTGCCAGGCCTGCTGTTGGAGCAACACCAGATGTTATGAACATCTGGCAGAGCAAAGCTGATGACTACTCGATAGTTCAGTGTGCCATGCTTTACGGCTTAGAATCGGGACTTCAACGACGTTTTGAACGTCATGGAGCATATGAGATGTTCCAGGAGTTGAAGTTAATATTTCGAGCAAATGCCCGGATTGAGAGATATGAAGTCTCCAATAAATTCTATAGCCGCAAGATGGAGGAGAACAGTTCTGTCAGTGAGCATATACTCAAAATATCTGGGTATAATAATCACTTGATTCAATTGGGAGTCAATCTTCCAGATGATTGCGTCATTGACAGAATTCTCCAATCACTGCCACCAAGCTACAAGAGCTTCGTGATGAACTATAATATGCAAGGGATGAACAAGACTATTCCCGAGCTCTTCGCGATGCTGAAAGCTGCGGAGGTAGAAATCAAGAAGGAGCATCAAGTGTTGATGGTCAACAAGACCACTAGTTTCAAGAAAAAGGGCAAAGGGAAGAAGAAGTGGAACTTTAAAAAGAACAGGAAGCAAGTTGCTGCTCAAGAGAAAAAACCCAAACCTGGACCTAAGCCTGAAACTGAGTGCTTCTACTGCAAGCAGACTGGTCACTGGAAGCGGAACTGCCCCACGTATTTGGCGGATAAGAAGGATGGCAAGGTGAACAAAGGTATATGTGATATACATGTTATTGATGTGTACCTTACTAATGCTCGCAGTAGCACCTGGGTATTTGATACTGGTTCTGTTGCTAATATTTGCAACTCGAAACAGGGACTACGGATTAAGCGAAGATTGGCTAAGGACGAGGTGACGATGCGCGTGGGAAACGGTTCCAAAGTCGATGTGATCGCAGTCGGCACGCTACCTCTACATCTACCTTCGGGATTAGTATTAGACCTAAATAATTGTTATTTGGTGCCAGCGTTGAGCATGAACATTATATCTGGATCTTGTTTGATGCGAGACGGTTATTCATTTAAATTAGAGAATAATGGTTATTCTATTTATATGAGTAATATCTTTTATGGTCATGCACCCTTGAAGAGTGGTCTATTCTTGTTGAATCTCGATAGTAGTAACACACATATTCATAATGTTGAAGCCAAAAGATGCAGAGTTGATAATGAAAGTGCAACTTATTTGTGGCACTGCCGTTTAGGTCATATCGGTATAAAGCGCATGAAGAAACTCCATTCTAATGGACTTTTGGAACCACTTGATTATGAATCACTTGGTACTTGCGAACCGTGCCTCATGGGCAAGATGAACAAAGCACCGTTCTCCGGTACTATGGAGAGAGCAACAGATTTGTTGGAAATCATACATACAGATGTATGTGGTCCGATGAATGTTGAGGCTCGTGGCGGATATCGTTATTTTCTCACCTTCACAGATGACTTAAGCAGATATGGGTATATCTACTTAATGAAACACAAGTCTGAAACATTTGAAAAGTTCAAAGAATTTCAGAGTGAAGTTGAAAATCATCGTAACAAGAAAATAAAGTTTCTACGATCTGATCGTGGAGGAGAATATTTGAGTTACGAGTTTGGTGTACATTTGAAACAATGTGGAATAGTTTCGCAACTCACGCCACCCGGAACACCACAGCGTAATGGTGTGTTCGAACGTCGTAATCGTACTTTACTAGATATGGTACGATCTATGATGTCTCTTACTGATTTACCGCTATCATTTTGGGGATACGCTCTAGAGACGGCCGCATTCACGTTAAATAGGGCACCATCAAAATCCGTTGAGACGACGCCTTATGAACTGTGGTTTGGCAAGAAACCAAAGTTGTCGTTTCTGAAAGTTTGGGGCTGCGATGCTTATGTGAAAAAGCTTCAACCTGATAAGCTCGAACCCAAATCGGAGAAATGTGTCTTCATAGGATATCCAAAGGAAACTATTGGATACACCTTCTATCACAGATCCGAAGGCAAGACTTTTGTTGCTAAATTCGGAAACTTTCTGGAGAAGGAGTTTCTCTCGAAAGAAGTGAGTGGGAGGAAAGTAGAACTTGACGAGGTAACTGTACCTACTCCCTTATTGGAAAGTAGTACATCACAGAAACCTGTTTCTGTGACACCTACACCAATTAGTGAGGAAGCTAATGATGATGATCATGAAACTTCAGAACAAGATACTACTGAACCTCGTAGATCAACCAGAGTAAGATCCGCACCAGAGTGGTACGGTAACCCTGTTCTGGAAGTCATGCTACTAGATCATGATGAACCTATGAACTATGAAGAAGCGATGGTGAGCCCAGATTCCGCAAAATGGCTTGAAGCCATGAAATCTGAGATGGGATCCATGTATGAGAACAAAGTGTGGACTTTTGTTGACTTGCCCGATGATCGGCAAGCAATTGAGAATAAATGGATCTTCAAGAAGAAGACTGACGCTGACGGTAATATCACTGTCTACAAAGCTCGACTTGTCGCGAAAGGTTTTCGGCAAGTTCAAGGGATTGACTACGATGAGACCTTCTCACCCGTAGCGATGCTTAAGTCTGTCCGAATCATGTTAGCAATTGCCGCATTTTATGATTATGAAATTTGGCAGATGGATGTCAAAACTGCATTCCTGAATGGATTTCTGGAAGAAGAGTTGTATATGATACAACCAGAAGGTTTTGTTGATCCAAAGGGAGCTAACAAAGTGTGCAAGCTCCAGCGATCCATTTATGGACTGGTGCAAGCCTCTCGGAGTTGGAATAAACGTTTTGATAGTGTGATCAAAGCATTTGGTTTTATACAGACTTTTGGAGAAGCCTATATTTACAAGAAAATGAGTGGGAGCTCTGTAGCATTTCTGATATTATATGTGGATGACATATTGTTAATTGGAAATGATATAGAATTTCTGGATAGCATAAAGGGATACTTGAATAAGAGTTTTTCAATGAAAGACCTCGGTGAAGCTGCTTACATATTAGGCATTAAGATCTATAGAGATAGATCAAGACGCTTAATTGGACTTTCACAAACAACATACCTTGACAAAATTTTGAAGAAGTTCAAAATGGATCAAGCAAAGAAAGGATTCTTGCCTGTGTTACAAGGTGTGAAATTGAGTAAGACTCAATGCCCGACCACTGCAGAAGATAGAGAGAATATGAAAGATGTTCCCTATGCATCAGCGATAGGATCTATCATGTATGCAATGCTGTGTACCAGACCTGATGTGTGCCTTGCTATAAGTCTAGCAGGGAGGTACCAAAGTAATCCAGGAGTGGATCACTGGACAGCGGTCAAGAACATCCTGAAATACCTGAAAAGGACTAAGGATATGCTTCTCATATATAGAGGTGACAAAGAGCTCGTCGTAAAAGGTTACGTTGATGCAAGATTTGACACTGATCCGGACGATTCTAAATCGCAAACCGTATACGTGTTTACATTAAACGGTGGAGCTGTCAGTTGGTGCAGTTCTAAACAAAGCGTTGTAGCGGGATCTACATGTGAAGCGGAGTACATAGCTGCTTCGGAAGCAAAAAATGAAGGACTCTGGATGAAGGAGTTCATATCCGATCTAGGTGTCATACCTAGTGCATCGGGTCCAATGAAAATCTTTTGTGACAATACTGGTGCAATTGCCTTGGCAAAGGAATCCAGATTTCACAAGAGAACCAAGCACATCAAGAGACGCTTCAATTCCATCCGGGATCTAGTCCAGGTGGGAGACATAGAGATTTGCAAGATACATACGGATCTGAATATTGCAGACCCATTGACTAAGCCTCTTCCACGAGCAAAACATGATCAGCACCAAGGCTCCATGGGTGTTAGAATCATTACGGTGTAATCTAGATTATTGACTCTAGTGCAAGTGGGAGACCGAAGGAAATATGCCCTAGAGGCAATAATAAAGTTATTATTTATTTCCTTATAATCATGATAAATGTTTATTATTCATGCTAGAATTGTATTAACCGGAAACATAATACATGTGTAAATACATAGACAAACAAAGTGTCACTAGTATGCCTCTACTAGACTAGCTCGTTAATCAAAGATGGTTATGTTTCCTAACCATGGACAAAGAGTTGTTATTTGATTAACGGGATCACATCATTAGGTGAATGATCTGATTGACATGACCCATTCCATTAGCTTAGCACCCGATCGTTTAGTATGTTGCTATTGCTTTCTTCATGACTTATACATGTTCCTGTAACTATGAGATTATGCAACTCCCGTTTACCGGAGGAACACTTTGGGTACTACCAAACGTCACAACGTAACTGGGTGATTATAAAGGAGTACTACAGGTGTCTCCAAAGGTACATGTTGGGTTGGCGTATTTCGAGATTAGGTTTTGTCACTCCGATTGTCGGAGAGGTATCTCTGGGCCCTCTCGGTAATGCACATCACATAAGCCTTGCAAGCATTGCAACTAATGAGTTAGTTGCGAGATGATGTATTACGGAATGAGTAAAGAGACTTGCCGGCAACGAGATTGAACTAGGTATGGGATACCGACGATCGAATCTCGGGCAAGTAACATACCGATGACAAAGGGAACAACATATGTTGTTATGCGGTCTGACCGATAAAGTTCTTCGTAGAATATGTAGGAGCCAATAAGGGCATCCAGGTCCCGCTATTGGTTATTGACCGGAGACGTGTCTCGGTCATGTCTACATTGTTCTCGAACCCGTAGGGTCCGCACGCTTAAGGTTACGATGACAGTTATATTATGAGTTTATGCATTTTGATGTAACAAAAGTTGTTCGGAGTCCCGGATGTGATCACGGACATGACGAGGAGTCTCGAAATGGTCGAGACATAAAGATTGATATATTGGAAGCCTATATTTGGACATCGGAAGTGTTCCGGGTGAAATCGGGATTTTACCGGAGTACTGGGAGGTTACCGGAACCCCCCGGGAGCCATATGGGCCTTAATGGGCTTTAGTGGAAAGGAGAAAGGGGCAGCCTAAGGTGGCTGCGCGCCTCCCCCCTCCCCTAGTCCTATTAGGACTAGGAGAGGTGGCCGGCCCCCCTCTCCCTCTTTCCCCCTCGGGGAATCCTAGTCCAACTAGGATTGGGGGGGGGAGTCCTACTCCCGGGAGGAGTAGGACTCCTCCTGCGCCCTCCTCCTGGCCGGCGGCCCCCTCCCCCTTGGCTCCTTTATATACTGAGGCAGAGGCACCCCAGAAACACACAAGTTGATCCACGTGATCTATTCCTTAGCCGTGTGCGGTGCCCCCAGCCACCATAGTCCTTGATAATACTGTAGCGGAGTTTAGGCGAAGCCCTGCTGCTGTAGTGCATCAAGATCGTCACCACGCCGTCGTGCTGACGGAACTCTTCCCCGACACTTTGCTGGATCGGAGTCCGGGGATCGTCATCGAGCTGAACGTGTGCTCGAACTCAGAGGTGCCGTAGTTTCGGTGCTTGATCGGTTGGATCGTGAAGACGTACGACTACTTCCTCTATGTCGTGTCAACGCTTCCGCAGTCGGTCTGCGTGGGTACGTAGACAACACTCTTCCCTCTCGTTGCTATGCATCACATGATCTTGCGTGTGCGTAGGAAATTTTTTGAAATTACTACGAAACCCAACAATGTGACCGTCTATAAGGATCGGCTTGTCGCTAAGGGTTATCGACAGGTTCAAGGGGTTGACTACGATGAGACCTTCACACTCGTAGTGAAGCTTAAGTCTGTCCGAATCATGTTAGCAATTGTTGCATTCTGTGATTATGAGATCTCGCAAATGGATGTCAAAACGGCATTCCTTAACGGTTTCCTTAAGGAAGAATTGTATATGATGCACCCGGAAGGTTTTGTCGACCTGAGAATGCTGGCACCCCAGCTCAGAGAAAAACCAGAACGCCCCGTATTCCTGCCCAGAGATCAAGGTGAAGTCTTCTGGAATACAGCACTGCTTAGTATAGAACAAACCAGCTCTCTATTACAACACGAATATGAATACAAGGGTTCCGATATTACAATGAATAACATCAGCACGACGACACTGCGCCACCCACAGTTGCTCTATACAAGCAGCATAACAACTCGAAGCAGCGGAACAACTACTGGCAGCGGAACAACGAACGACGATGATGGACTCCAATCCGCAGGGACTCTGGCTGGAATTTTATCATAGCTCGCGAACACGGGAACAACACCGAACAAGCAAGCAATCCAGGCACGACCTGCAAACTGGCATGATACGCCAGGTCAGTACATTGAATGTACTTGCAAGCTCACAATAACCAGAAGCATTCAAGACAAACAACAGCATGGCAATTACAGGTTAAGCAGGAATTATCATGAGATCATCAGGATAACATGGCATGAACAACATGAACATAATATCGCTAGAACAATATGATCATGGCATGAACATATAAATCATATGATACTAGCATGCAACATGATGACACTACATGCACCATTTATTCTGCTCGGGTTACCTCGTAACCATCACATGCATCACTTACCAACTTCGGACATTACATGATCATCTCAGGATCAAATCAAGCTTGGTATAAACAATATCGTAGAAACCATCAAATGACCACAAGGAGCTTGATCTTTACCCACGATTCTCGCACAACATCATGAATATCCAACAACTCGGTATCCTCGATACCACGGTGATCATTCCGGCGATCACAACCATGAACAACACTTGGTCTGAAATAGTGATCCTTTCGGCGATCACAACCATGACCAACACTTGGTCTCAAACAGTGACCCTTCCAGCGATCACAACCAACTTATCGAACCGTGGTTGTTATTAAGCACATTATTATTATTATTATTATTGACTCATAGTGTGACCAACTACGAACTGGGCCCTTATCCACGGGCGCGACTATCGATAGATTTAATATACACTATGCAGAGGTTAGTACACTGTGCCCACACTACGGAACCCATGGCCTCGTACTCCCATTCGGGTGGACCAACGGCGTTCCGACAAAACCGATCTACTGCCATGACACTCTCCCGGCCACTCCAACTCACTCCCAACTGGGCTAGTCCTGGGTGGCCCCGTGTCTACCAAAGACACAACGACCACCATCGTGGCCAAAACGTCCCTCATGGGGACCGGATCCAGAACAACAACAATGGGCACACAAGGTTATGTCTGCTTACTGGGCCAGGGTACCGCACGCCCATAACCTTCCCTCATTGGTGGCACCGACGAGAGGCACGACAATAGACCCAGTTAGGACCTTCCCATAAAGGTAAGTGTGGTTGCACTGGTCAGTTCGATATGTTGGCACCATGACTCAGCCAACAGGTGTTCAAGTTCAATTTAATCCGGTTAAACTTGAATGCAATATGCTGAGCCATGATAAAATACATGATGCAATTACAATGCATGAGCATGATATCAACATCATCATGAGAGAACCACATAACTATCCACCATATCAACAATGAATCATATCCAACTAAGCATGGCATACTGACTAGCATGAACGTCATAAGTACATAAATCTCTGAAACATAGCATGACCACTAGCATCAACAATAAATATTATGCAAGAACATATCAACAATGCCGTCATGCAAGTATTTAACCAACTGGATGCAATGGAACATGCATAGTAACGGTACTCGGGACAGACGACAGTCATGCACCGAAGACCATTACCAACACCAACATGTACTACTAGCAAGCATAAGCATATGAAAAGGATACTAGCAACTAGAAGGGCATGACAACCAGGTGCATAACAACATAGCAAGAAAGTAAGCACTAATCCAGAAGCATTACCGAAACAATGATAACCATAGTTTAAACAAGCAAACATTTAACAAATATTCAATTTAAAAACCATGGCTACTGCATGACTATCATGCAAGTGGGTTTTGTGGCTTGCCTGGGGGTGACGGAGACTCCGGGAAGAAGTGCGGTGAAGCCGCGGAACAAAACGTCAGACGATTCTTTCTCGAAGGGGGCTGATTAGAGGCAAGGGAAAAATGATCATTTTCATTGTGAGAACACCTAGTGAAAATGTTACCAAAAGATAAAGCTCGATGATACGAAGAAGTGAGTGTTGGTTTCACCTCGATCGGAGTTACGGTTGAAAAGTTGTGAAGTGTTGAAGATTAGGGACCAATATGTGAATATTTCTTCACAAACAGGTCCCTGGCGAGGAAAAACAGAACACGCCTTCATCCAGATTACGTTTTCTCTGAAGGGAAACGTATTTTCAGCCGCAATAGATAGAAAATATGCTTTCTCAAAATAAAACGAATTTCCAGAAAAGACGTCTCTACTTATCCACGTGGACCAGGGAACGAGAGGCTTACAGGTGGGGTCCAGGCGCAGGGGAGGGGCTAGGCTCGGTCATCTCCTTCCTCCCGCTCCTGTGCTCCCGTGCGATACAGAGGAGGAGCAGGGGTGGAAGCGACGAGGGGGCCGGTCAGCTCCGGCCGTCTCTGGCAGAGCCGAGGGCACCAGCGGGACCGGGGTGGTGATACGTCTCCAACGTATCTATAATTTTTGATTGCTCCATGCTATGTTATCTACTGTTTTGGGCAATATTGGGCTTTATTATCCACTTTTATATTATTTTTGGGACTAACCTATTAACCATAGGCCCATCCAAGAATTGCTATTTTTTCCTATTTCAGTGTTTCGAAGAAAAGGAATATCAAACGGAGTCGAAACAGAACGAAATCAACTAGAGAAGTTATTTTTGGAAGGAGCTACTGGATGGACTTGGACCCCACGTCAGGAGCCAAGGGAGGTGCTCACGAGGGTGGGGGGCGCGCCCCCCTGCCTCGTGGGGCCCCCGAAGCTCCACCGACGTACTTCCTGCACCCATATATACTCACGTACCCTAAAACTTCCAGAACAGAGACTAGATCGGGAGTTCCGCCGCCAGAAGCCTCCATAGCCACCGAAAACCAATCTAGACCCGTTCTGGCACCCTGCCGGAGGGGGAATCCTTCTCCGGTGGCCATATTCATCATCCCGATGCTCTCCATGACGAGGAGGGAGTAGTTCTCCCTCGAGGCTAAGGGTATGTACCAGTAGCTATGTGTTTGATCTCTCTCTCGTGTTCTTGAGGTGATACAATCTTAATGTATCTCGAGCTTTGCTATTATATTTGGATCCTATGATATTTTCTCCCCCCTCTACTCTCTTGTAATGAATTGAGTTTCCCCTGTGAAGTTATCTTATTAGATTGAGTCTTTAAAGATTTGAGAACACTTGATGTATGTCTTGTCGTGCGTATCTGTGGTGACAATGGGATACCACGTGATTCACTTGATGTATGTTTTGGTGATCAACTTGCGGGTTCCGCCCATGAACCTATGCATAGGGGTTGGCACATGTTTTCATCGTGATTCTTCGGTAGAAACTTTGGGGCACTCTTTGAGGTCCTATGTGTTGGTTGAATAGATGAATCTGAGATTGTGTGATGCATATCGTATAATCATACCCACGGATACTTGAGGTGACATTGGAGTATCTAGGTGACATTTGGGTTTTGGTTTATTTGTGTCTTAAGGTGTTATTCTAGTACGAACTCTAGGGCTGTTTGTGACACTTATAGGAATAGCCCAACGGATTGATTGGAAAGTATAACTTTGAGGTGGTTTCGTACCCTACCATAATCTCTTCGTTCGTTCTCCGCTATTAGTGACTTTGGAGTGACTCTTTGTTGCATGTTGAGGGATAGTTATGTGATCCAATTATGTTATCATTGTTGAGGGAACTTACACTAGCGAAAGTATGAACCCTAGGCCTTGTTTCCTATCATTGCAATACCGTTTACTCTCACTTTTATCATTAGTTACCTTGATGTTTTTATAATTTCAGATTACAAATACCTTTATCTACTATCCATATACCACTTGTATCACCATCTCTTCGCCGAACTAGTGCACCTATACAATTTTCCATTGTAGTGGGTGTGTTGAGGACACAAGAGACTCTTTGTTATTTGGCTGCAGGGTTGCTTGAGAGAGACCATCTTCATCCTACGCCTCCTACGGATTGGTAAACCTTAGGTCATCCACTTGAGGGAAATTTGCTACTGTCCTACAAACCTCTGCATCTGGAGGCCCAACAACGTCTACAAGAAGAAGGTTGTGTAGTAGACATCAAGCTCTTTTCTGGCGCCGTTGCCGGGGAGGTTAGCGCTTGAAGGTATATCTTTAGATCTTGCAATCGAGTCTTTTAGTTTCTTTTTTTATCACTAGTTTAGTTTATAAAGGAAAACTATAAAAAATGGAATCAAGTTTGCCTCATACGCTTTTATCTTTTTAATATCTTTCGTGAGTATGATGGAAAGGATAATTGTGCTCAAGTGCTAGAAGAAGAAATCTATAAAATGTTTGGCACTAAATATTTGAATGATGAGCATGATTGCAATGTTGTTAGTATGAATTCCTTGAATATCCATGATACTAATGATATGCAAAGCCACAAGCTTGGGGAAGCTATGTTTGATGAAGATGATATTTTTGTCCCCCAAGTTTTGATGAGCAAATTTGTTATGATGAAAGCATGCCTCCTATCTATGATGATTATTGTGATGACATGTATGCTTTAAAGAACAATGATAATTGTGAAACTTGTCATCTTGATCTTAATTTTCAATCACATGATAGTTATTTTGTTGAGTTTTCTCCCACTATTATTCTTGAGAAGAAATTTGCTTATGTGGAGAGTAGTAAATTTTATATGCTTGTAGATCATGAAAATAATGCTTTAGGTGCTGGTTATATTGTTGAATTAATTCATGATTCTACTGAAAATTATTATGAGGGAGTAACATATGCTTGTAGGAATTGCAATAATATCAAGTTTCCTCTCTATGTGCTTAAAGTTTTGAAGTTATGCTTGTTTTACCTTCCTATGCTAGTTGATTATTGTCCCCATAAGTTGTTTGCTCACAAAATCCCTATGCATAGGAAGTGGGTTAGACTTAAATGTGCTAGTCATATTCTTCATGAGGCTCCCTTTATGTTTCAATTCTTATCTTTTATGTGAGCATCATTGAAATCATCATGCCTAGCTAGGGGCGTTAAACGATAGCGCTTGTTGGGAGGCAACCCAATTTTATTTTAGTTCCTTGCTTTTTGCTCATGTTTAGTAATAAATAATTCATATATCCTCTGTTTATATATGGTTTTATGCTTTTAATTAGTGTTTGTGCCAAGTAGAACCTTTGGGAAGACTTGGGGAAAGTCTTGTTGATCATGCTGTAAAAAACAGAAACTTTAGCGCTCACGAGAATTGCTGCCATTTTTATTTGGAAAGTGATATTAAGTTAATTATTTTTGCAGATGATTAATAGATAAATTACTCAGGTCCACCAATTTATTTGATAATTTTATGAGTTCCATAAGTATACGTTTGATTCAGATTACTACAGACTGTTCTGTTTTTGACAGATTCTGTTTTTCATGTGTTGTTTACTTATTTTGATGAATATATGGCTTGTAAAATAGTTCATAAACCATAGAGAAGTTGGAATACAGTAGGTTTAACACCAATATAAATAAATAATGAGTTCATTACAGTACCTTGAAGTGGTGATTTACTTTCTTATACTAACGGAGCTTACAAGTTTTCTGTTAAGTTTTGTGTTGTGAAGTTTTCATGTTTTGGGTAAAGATTTGATGGACTATGGAACAAGGAGTGGCAAGAGCCTAGGCTTGGGGATGAACAAGGCACCCCAAGGTAATATTCAAGGATAGCCAAGAGCCTAAGCTTGGGGATGGCCCGGAAGGCATCCCCTCTTTCGTCTTCGTTCATCGGTAACTTTACTTGGAGCTATATTTTTATTCACCACATGATATGTGTTTTGCTTGGAGCGTCAATTTATTTTGTTAAGATTTGCTTACTGTTATTTAGAACAATGTTTTTCATCTTTTATTTCAATAAAAGTGGCATTGATAGCCTTTACTATGCCTATTTTAGAAGTCCACATGTTGCTGTTTGAAAACAGAAAGTTTACCGCTGTTGCAATAATTCCCTAGAAAATTCAGAATGTGATAAAATGTTGAAACCTTTTGTATATTAAGATCTGATAAATTTACTACAGTGAGAATTTTCTTTCATAATTTTTAGAGCTAGGGAAGTATGGATGTTGCTGCATTATTTACAGACTGTCCTGTTTAGGCAGATTGCTGTTATGTTTGCATTGTTTGCATATGTTTGCTTCTTTAATGATTCTACTTGAGGATAGGAATATTAAATATTCATAGACATTTAGTATGCAATATTGAATAATAATTTTAGTGATTTTCTACAGTATAGTATGATAAGGTTTTTGCATTGTTATACTAACTTATCTCATGAGTCCTTGCTGAGTTTTGTGTGGATGAAGCTTTTGAGATTTAGGGAGACCGTGATATGAGAGGAATTAAGGAGACACAAAAGCTCAAGCTTGGGGATGCCCAAGGCATCCCAAGATAATATTTCAAGAAGTCTCAAGCGTCTAAGCTTGGGGATGCCCTGGTTGGCATCCCACCTTTCTTCTTCAACAACTATCGGTTAGTTTTGGTTGATCCTAAGTTTTTGCTTCTTCACATGATGTCTGCCATTATTAGAATGTCATTTTATTTTGATTTGCTTGCTGTTTGAATAAAATACCAATATCTGAAATTCTTAAATGTTAGAGAGCCTTCACATAGTTGCATAATTATTCGACTACTCATTGAGCTTCACTTATATCTTTCGGAGTAGTTTGTCATTTGCTCTAGTACTTCACTTATATCTTTTAGAGCATGGTGGTAGTTTTATTTTGAAGAAATAGATGAACTCTCATGCTTCACTTAGATTATTTTGAGAGTCTTAATAGCATGGTAATTTTCTTATAATCCTAATATGCTAGGTATACAAGATTAATAATAAAATTCTCTTATGAGTGTTTTGAATACTAAGAGAAGTTTGATGCTTGATGATTGTTTTGAGATATGGAGGTAATAATATCAAAGTCGTGCTAGTTGAGTAGTTGTGAATTCGAGAAATTCTTGTGTTGAAGTTTTCAAGTCCCGTAGCATGCACGTATGGTAAATGTTATGTAACAAATTTGAAACATGAGGTGTTATTTGATTGTCCTCCTTATGAGTGGCGGTCGGGGACGAGCGATGGTCTTTTCCTACCAATCTATCCCCCTAGGAGCATGCGCGTAGTGCTGAGGTTTTTGATGACTTGTAGATTTTTGCAATAAGTATGTGAGTTCTTTATGACTAATGTTGAGTCCATGGATTATACGCACTCTCACCCTTCCATCCTTGCTAGCCTCTTCGGTACCGTGCATTGCCCTTTCTCACATTGAGAGTTGGCGCAAACTTCGCCAGTGCATCCAAACCCCGTGATATGATACGCTCTATCACACATAAACCTCCTTATATCTTCCTCAAAACAGCCACCATACCTACCTATTATGGCATTTCCATAGCCATTCCGAGATATATTGCCATGCAACTTTCCACCATTCCGTTCATCATGACACATTCATCATTGTCATATTGCTTAGCATGATCATGTAGTTGACATAGTATTTGTGGCAAAGCCACCATTCATAATTCTTTCATACATGTCACTCATGAGTCATTGCATATCCCGGTACACCGCCAGAGGCATTCATATAGAGTCATCTTTGTTCTAGTATCGAGTTGTAAATAAATAGAAGTGTGATGATCATCATTTTCTAGAGCATTGTCCCAAGTGAGGAATAAAAAAGAGAAAGGCCATAAAAAAAGAGAAGGCCCAAAAAAAGAAGAGAAAGGCCATACAAAAAGGCAAGGCCCAAAAAATGAAATGAAAAAAGAATGAGAGAAAAATAGAGAAGGGACAATGCTACTATCCTTTTACCACACTTGTGCTTCAAAGTAGCACCATGATCTTCATAGTAGAGAGTCTCTTGTTTTGTCACTTTCATATACTAGTGGGAATTTTTCATTATAGAACTTGGCTTGTATATTCCAACAATGGGCCTCCTCAAGTGCCCTAGGTCTTCGTGAGCAAGCAAGTTGGATGCACACCCACTAGATTCTTTTGTTGAGCTTTCATACATTTATAGCTCTAGTGCATCTGTTGCATGGCAATCCCTACTCCTTGCATTAACATCAATCGGTGGGCATCTCCATAGCCCATTGATTAGCCTCGTTGATGTGAGACTTTCTCCTTTTTGTGTTCTCCACATAACCCCCATCATCATATTCTATTCCACCCATAGTGCTATATCCATGGCTCGCGCTCATGTATTGCGTGAAAGTTTATGAGTTTGAGATTACTAAAGTATGAAACAATTGCTTGGCTTGTCATCGGGGTTGTGCATGATGAGAGCATTCTTGTGTGACGAAAATAAAACATGACTAAACTATATGATTTTGTAGGGATGAACTTTATTTGGCCATGTTATTTTGAGAAGACATAATTGCTTTGTTAGTATGCTTGAAGTATTATTATTTCTATGTCAATATGAACTTTTGTTTTGAATCTTATTGTAACGCCCCGAGACCGATGTGCCAGGTGTCGTCCAGTTATTCTCTATTGTTGCCTTGTCATTGCTTGCATGTCATGCATTGCATATCATGTCATCATGTGCATTTCATTTGCATACATGTTCGTCTCATGCATCCGAGCATTTTCCCCGTTGTCCGTTTTGCATTCCGGCGCTCCGTTCTCCTCCGGTGGTCATTTCTACCTTCTTCTCATGTGTGGGGGTTAAACATTTCCGGATTGGACCGAGACTTGCCAAGCGGCCTTCGTTTACTACCGGTAGGCCGCCTGTCAAGTTTCGTACCATTTGGACTTCGTTTGATGCTCCAACGGTTAACCGAGGGACCGAAAAGGCCTCGTGTGTGTTGCAGCCCAACACCCTTCCAATTTGGCCTAAAACCCACCAAAACCTCTTCCATCATCTCGGTCGTTCGATCACGATCGCGTGGCCGAAAACCGCACCTCATTTGGACTCTCCTAGCTCCCTCTACCTATAAATATGTGCTCCCCTCCCGAAATTCGCGGTGCAAACCCTAACTTCGTCCTCCTCCCGCCGACGGACATGTCCACCCCGCCGCCGGACATGTCCGCACCGCCCCTCAGCAAATCAGAAGCCGCCACCTGCCCACCGTCGCCGTCCCCGCGCCGCCGCGCCCGCGGAGCCCATCTCCGGCCCGCCCCGGGCCGCGCCGGGCCCGAGGAGACCCGCGCCTCGCCACTCGCCGGATCTCCGTTGCTCCTTCGCCGGAGTTCTTCACCGCCGCCTCGGCTTCCACCTGCCACCGCCTCCCCTCACCGCCGAACGCCACGGAGCCTCCCTCTGCCGCCGCCTCCTTTTCTCCGCCGCCGCGCCCGCGCTCGTCGGCGAGCTCGCCGCGCCGCCACTGCCAAGGCGCGCCACGCCGCCCTGCTCCGGCCCCGGTCGCCGCCATGCCCCGCGGGTGCTCCGCCGCTCGGCCAGGCTCGCCGCCCGCCATGGCCGAGTTCCTCGTTGCTCCGCCCCCTCGCCGGAATCGCCGCGCCGCTCGCCGGAGCCCGTCCCGGCCAGATCCACCCCGCCTGGATGAGATCCACCGGGAGTCCAACCAAACGGCCTCCCCGCGTCCCGATCCGTTCCGTCCCGGATTCCTCCGTCCCGCATTGACTTTCGCGGAGGTATAAATTCGTCTAAGTCCTGATTTTTCCAGATTCATATGCCTCTACTCATCGCATCGTAACTTTGCATCCATAGCTCCGATTCATGCATATAGCATATCAAAATGTTCGTCTCAGAGAGTACATCATTTCATTCCATTGCATCATTTTCATTTGAGCTCATCTTGATGCCCGAAATGCTGTTAGAAGAGGGCTACTTGAGATAATTGTCAGATCTGCTGCTCTATTTAGTTATTTGTCATTTTTGCCATTTTTATTGTGTGCATGATATGCCCATGAGCTCTACATATGTTTTGTTAAGGATTTTGCCATCTTTCCAGAGGTGCAACCCATGTATTTTTGTGATGTGTGTGGTGACTAGCACAAGCTTGCAAAGTG
The DNA here is from genome assembly GCF_003073215.2 of Triticum urartu. Lineage (NCBI taxonomy): Eukaryota > Viridiplantae > Streptophyta > Magnoliopsida > Poales > Poaceae > Triticum > Triticum urartu. The sequence goes on from NC_053024.1 coordinate 562,419,736, forward strand.
AGGCACTTGGTAACGCTGATTTCAGGGACTTAGCATTTCCACTAAGTCCTTGGTCTGTTTATCTCATTATGCCATATGTTCATGTTGTTTCCTAGTGATCCGTGCCTCTTTTGAGGATGATCAGTAAGGATGTTTTGTTAATATTGTAGTGCTCTATCCATCCATGTCTTAGTTTGCATTTATGGAGAACCCTAGCTTGAGTCAATCGAGCTCTACTTTTGCTACTTCGTGAATCTAGTCAGATTGTCTACTTGTTAGCGATTTTGCCGAGGATGTTGTAGTTGATCCATGCATGCTATGTTATTGTTCTTGCCATTTCTAGCTTGCATTTTGTGTATTCTTGATGGGTGTATGCTTAGATTGTCATTACTTGCTCCGTAGTGAGTGCATCGAGCTCGTTAACATGCCTACTTGATATCTGTTTTCAGCATGCTCCAGTTTTCACTAAGTCTGAGAACTGATTATGTTTTTGCCATGTTCACATGCTTGCAATTGTATTTTCTGATCCCTTTTGGCTCAAGGTCACTAAGGGACTTTTGTTAAGCTCTTTGAGTAGCTCCATGCCATGATTTACTTTGCCATGTTCAGATCCTGTAGCATATAGTTTTCATGCTCCGAAGAGTGCTATCTGATCTGAAATTCCAGACAAGTGTTAATTTCACCAACTTTGAAATCTGTTTACCATATGCATTTTTGCCATGCTTGTTTGAACCTGTTAATGGATGAATTGGCCGTAGCTCAGTGCTAGTCTTTTGTTAAGCATCTTGAATGCATCCCTGCCATGTATTTTGTTGTCATGTTTGGGTGTTGTAGCATGTTCCTCTTGTTGCTTTTAGATGGCTACTTGCTGTATATCGCAGACCGGTGCCATATTTGAATTGCTCGCCATTTCCAAACCGTAACTCCGATTCCGGTGTTCTCTATATCGTTTTCAAGCGATTTCATCTCACCTTTCCAATGGCACACTTGGATTTCGAAGTTGACGCCAGGTTCATTCATTCCCTTGAAAATCATGCACATGCATCGCAAACCGCATCCCGCATATCATACCATGTTCATGTGTTGGTTGTTTACTATGTTGTGTGCTTGTTTCCGGTGTTTGCTTCTTCGGGTTAGTTCCGGTAACGTCGCGTTTGTGAGGACCCGTTTGCCTACGTCCGTTTGTCTTCTTCATGGACTCGTTCTTCTTCCTTGCGGGATCTCAGGCAAGATGACCATACCCTCGAAATCACTTCTATCTTTGCTTGCTAGTTGCTCGCTCTTTTGCTATGTCTGTGATTCGATACCTACCACTTGCTTATCATGCCTCCCATATTGTTGAACCAAGCCCCTAACCCACCTTGTCCTAGCAAACCGTTGCTTGGCTATGTTACCGCTTTGCTCAGCCCCTCTTATAGCGTTGTTAGTTGCAGGTGAAGATTGAAGTTTGTTCCTTGTTGGAACATGGAGATGTTGTTCCTTATTGGAACATGTTTACTTGTTGGGATATCACTATATATCTTATTTAATTAATGCATCTATATACTTGGTAAAGGGTGGAAGGCTAGGCCTTATGCCTGGTGTTTTGTTCCACTCTTGCCGCCCTAGGCTTTACACTTTATGCTTCCGGCTCGTATGTTGTGTGGAATTGTGAGCGGATAACAATTTCACACAGGAAACAGCTATGACCATGATTACGCCAAGCTATTTAGGTGAGACTATAGAATACTCAAGCTTTTCCAGCAATGCCCAACAGTGGTTTTACCATTCGCCGCCTAGCCTTTTCTTTTCCCTTGGGGGTCGCGCGCCCAAGGGTCATCATTTTTTTAACCCCCCGGGGCCAGTGCTCCTCTAAGTGTTGGTCCGACCGAGTAGACTGCGGGGCCACCTTGGGGCAACTTGAGGGTTGGTTTTACTCGTAGGATGTCTCATCTGAGTGTGCCCTGAGAACGAGATATGTGCAGCTCCTATCAGGATTTGTCGACACATTCGGGCGGTGTTGCTGGACTTGTTTTAACCTGTCGAAGTGTCTTGAAGAACCGAGATACCGAGTCTGATCAGAACGTCTCGGGAGGAGGTCTATTCCTTCGTTGACCGTGAGAGCTTGTCATGGGCTAAGTTGGGACAGCCCTGCAGGGATTTGAACTTTCGAAAGCCGTGCCCGCGGTTATGGGCAGATGGGAATTTGTTAATGTCCGGTTGTAGATAACTTGAACCTTAATTTAATTAAAATGAATCAACCGTGTGTGTTACCGTGATGGTCTCTTTCCGGCGGAGTCCGGGAAGTGAACACGGTGTTGGAGTTATGCTTGACGTAGGTTGTTTTAGGATCACCTCTTGATCATACTTTTATCGACCGTGCTTTGCCTTCTCTTCTCGCTCTCATTTGCGTATGTTAGCCACCATATATGCTAGTCGCTTGCTGCAGCTCCACCTCATACCTTTTACCTTACCCATAAGCTTAAATAGTCTTGATCGCGAGGGTGCGAGATTGCTGAGTCCCCGTGGCTCACAGATACTTCCAAAACCAGCTTGCAGGTGCCGATGAGTCCGTGCAGATGATGCAACCAAGCTCAAGGAGGAGCTCGATGAAGATCTTGTCCTTTGTGTCGTTTCGTTCTAGTTGATCAGTAGTGGAGCCCAGTTGGGGTCGATCAGGGACCTTGTCGCATTTGGGGTTCTTCTTTTATTTTGGTTCCGTAGTCGGACCTTGATTGTATTTGGATGATGTAATGCTTTATTCATGTACTTGTGTGAAGTGGTGATTGTAAGCCAACTATGTAACTTCTTCCCCTATTTTATTACATGGGTTGTGTGAAGATTACCTCACTTGCGACATTGCTTTCAATGCGGTTATGCCTCTAAGTCGTGCTTCGACACGTGGGAGATATAGCCGCATCGAGGGCGTTAAAAGTTGGTAATCAGAGCCTTCCCCGACCTTAGGAGCCCCATTGCTTGATCGTTATTAGCGGCCGAGTTGTGTCTAGAAAAATGTTTTGAGTCATTTAGGAATTATATATCAGAGAGTTCAGGAATTCTTTTTGCTTCCCAGTCTCCTCATCGCTCTGGTAAGGCATCCTGATGTAGAGTTTTGACTCTTCTCTTCTCAAATTTCACTAAAAAATTTTTTAGGATCATGCGGGTATCTTGGAATCGTTCCGATGGTTTTATGATGAGAACATTGTCTTGGTGCCTCCTGTCAGGGGTTTTGTGGCAGTGTCCTGGGGAGTTGAGCTCCGAGGTGTTGTCGTCATAATTTTATCGTTGCAGTTCTGGAATACCTGAGTTTAGTACGCCGACATCGAAAATCTCTTTTATGAAGTTCGTTGGTGAGATAACCTCGACGCCACCCAGTACTGGGGCGGGAGTTCGGGAGTATCGCCATAACTCGTATAAAGGATGCTTTTCGAAGGTTGAGGTAGATGATTTCCGAAGGTTTCTTGGTTATGTGTTGAAGGATGGATACAGCTAGATGTAGGATTTGTTAGTTTGGGTGAGATATTATGCTTCCCCTGTATCCCCAACACCTGATTGCATAAGCGGAAAATTTCGGGAGTTTATAAGTGGAAATTCAAGTAGCTCTTAGGATATCTTTCCGACAGATGTATGATATGAAATTGGGGTTCGACATCTAGTGGTCCTCCTATTCACGGTTGGTTTTACAGTGGTCTCGTTGTGTCTTAAAGAGTCCTTGGCTATGCTGACTCGGGGACGCTTCGTATGGCATGTGCACTGCCTTGTACATGATGGTGCTGTACGATCGAGCCCGTGTAGGCCCCACCACGAAAACTTCGGACGAAATCTCTATCATATGTTTGTTCCGGCTTATTCTGCAAGCCAACCGTTTGTTTTTGTTTTGAGTTGTGGTATTCGAGTTGCTTCAATGTCAAGTGTTGATTCCATACCTTCCCCAAATGGTGTTCTCATATTCCTATGTGAATACTAGTCCTTCTCGATCATCAAGTTTGTCATGTCAATTCTTTTCAACCGGTGTGCTTCTCTTCAAGTGGATCCGTTCACTTCAACATTCGCAAGACCAATTATCACTTCTTCTCAACGGTGTTCGTTTCTTCCATTCCAAATTGTCTTTTTTTTCCCCCCCCCCCCCCCCCTTTTTTTTTCGAGGACTCGGATTTATTTATCAAATATCCATTTTATTATGGAAGTCTCTCCATTCTTCTCCCTTCATGTTCTTATCCGGTGATTCTCATGAAGATACTAACGAAGTTTCTAGTTCATCATTCTCCATTCTTTCCTTTTCCGGTGGATCCAATTCAAGCTTTCGGTGTCGATCATATTCTTTTTTGTATTTCAAATGCTTTTCTCGTGCCGGTGCACCTCATACTCAGTCATTTCTCGCTATTCATTTGTTCCGGCGTGCTCAAGCTTTCTCAAAAGGCTCGTCTTTTCATTCAAGATCCGTCCAAACTATTTCGAGGTTATTATCCCATTCAAGCCATTTAATTCAACCGGCGCAATTTATCTTCTAAATCATTTCAACGGTGTTTCTTTTGAGTGGGCCCTAACCCACAGGTCTTTTCCCAGGATCTTACCTGACTCTTCTAATTCTCCCGGAGCTATCCTCAAAAATTCTTTTCGAAGTTTGACGTAAGAATGATTCATCATCAGTCATATGTATTTCTCCTAGATCTTTCACAATTCTTTTCATCGTTGGCTCAACCTTTCCATTCTTCATTTCGGAGTGTCTAAATAATTCATGGTGGTGTTTCTCATCGTCATTCTTGGATTTTGAAGACCGAAGAAGAGTTTCTCTTTAATCTTGCTCCATTCTCTTCAAGATTTGTGATTCTAGCTTGTTGCCATCCTCTCGTAATTGTTTTGATCGTGAGAATTCTTTTCACCTATCCGGAGTAATTCAAGAGTCTTCTCAATTTGTTATCCAGAGTCCATCAATTCAGGTAAATTCATTCTCAGCTTTCAGTTATCGTCCTCCTAATCTTACCGGTGCATTATTCAAATATTCTCTAATCAATTCATGATCTCTTCGTTCTCATGTATCTAAATTCTCTCAAGCATCCTCGTTCGTTTGCTAATTCTTCCCGGTGTTTCTTTATTTTTTTCTTCATTCATTTTTAATTCTTACGGTGGTTCGTTCAAGATTTCTCTTCCTTATCAATTTATTCGTTGTTTCTATTCCAGCGGTGGTTCGTCGAAGACCTTCTCAAGTTTACGCGATATCTATCTTAATCCTTTCTTCGAGAATAAGTAGTATGCCAAATCCGTTTGCTCGTCATCAATTTAATTGGTGAAGGATGCGCACAACGTAATTCTTATTCTTTGTTTCATCCAAGTGATTTAATTCCCTATTCCGGAGGTTCATCAAAATTCTTGATCTCAATTGTTCATCTTATCTTTGTCCCGGAGTTCCTACCTCTCGCAATTATATCACCACGGAGATTCATCTAAATCATTACAAGGATTCAACTTGTGTTTTCAACTTCTCTTTCCTTTTGTTTGACCATTCTTTTATTTCCGGAGTTCTCATGAAGGTTCTACATGATGGTTCATCAAGGATTTATATTCCTTCTCGAAGTGTTTATCGAGATTCTTTTCTAAGGAGCTCAAGCATTCTCATCTTGCAATCCGGAGTGCAATTATTTATTCCGTATCATTGGAGATGGTATTATGTCATTCTTGATAATTTGAATTCATGTTTCTTGATTCACATGTTGTCATGAATGAGATATTTCAAATCCATCAATCTCGTCATTGGAGTTATCTTGGGTTATATTTCACCTTCAGCCTTCCCTAAGGATGGTTGTTATTATGGTGCTTATAAACGATCCAAGTTCTTCATTTATCCTCCCGGTGAAATAAGTTTCTCGTCTCCTTGTTCATATCAATCCAATTCTTTTTTCCGTTAGTGGCAGAATTTCACCTCATAGTTTTGAGATGTTTTCCATAAGACCATATCAAGCTTATTCTTTTCGTTGTTGGTTTTCCAACAACTCCGTTCTAGCATTTGTCGCAAGCGTGCTCCCTCGAGATCTTGTTTCACTTCGTTCATCCCATTTCATTCTTACTTTTGTTCCGGAGGCAGTGTATTGTGATTTCATCAAGTATCTTCTCATCTTATCAAGTTCTTATTTAATTCGTTTTCTTTTCAATCGGAGTGCTTTCAACATTGTTCTTCCTTGTTCCTCTTTTCTAACGGAGTGTTTTCAGCTTCGATCATCTCCGTTGTTTTTTTTTCTTTACTCAAAATGGCTTAACCTCGCAAGGTTCTTTGTTTTCACTCGTTTGTCAAAGAAGCAACTTAGTTTTACCTCTTCTCTTTCCCTTCCGTTTTCCCTCCGGTGCCATTCTGGATCTCGGGACGAGATCCTCTCGTAGTGGTGGAGTGTTGTAATGCCCCGAGACCGATGTGCCAGGTGTCGTCCAGTTATTCACTGTTGTTGCCTTGTCATTGCTTGCATGTCATGCATTGCATATCATGTCATCATGTGCATTTCATTTGCATACATGTTCGTCTCATGCATCCGAACATTTTCCCCGTTGTCCGTTTTGCATTCCGGCGCTCTGTTCTCCTCCGGTGACCATTTCTACCTTCTTCTCATGTGTGGGGGTTAAACATTTCCGGATTGGACCAAGACTTGCCAAGCGGCCTTGGTTTACTACCGGTAGGCCGCCTGTCAAGTTTCGTACCATTTGGACTTCGTTTGATGCTCCAACGGTTAACCGAGGGACCAAAAAGGCCTCGTGTGTGTTGCAGCCCAACACCCTTCCAATTTGGCCTAAAACCCACCAAAACCTCCTCCATCATCTCGGTCGTTCGATCACAATCGCGTGGCCGAAAACCGCACCTCATTTGGACTCTCCTAGCTCCCTCTACCTATAAATATGTGCTCCCCTCCCGAAATTCGCGGTGCAAACCCTAACTTCGTCCTCCTCCCGCCGACGGACATGTCCACCCCGCCGCCGGACATGTCCGCACCGCCCCTCAGCGAATCAGAAGCCGCCACCTGCCCACCGCCGCCGTCCCCGCGCCGCCGGGCCCGCGGAGCCCATCTCCGGCCCGCCCCGGGCCGCGCCGGGCCCGAGGAGACCCGCGCCTCGCCGCTCGCCGGATCTCCGTCGCTCCTTCGCCGGAGTTCTTCACCACCGCCTCGGCTTCCACCGGCCACCGCCTCCCCTCGCCGCCGAACGCCACGGAGCCTCCCTCCGCCGCCGCCTCCTTTTCTCCGTCGCCGCGCCCGCGCTCGTCGGCGAGCTCGCCGCGCCGCCATTGCCAAGGCGCGCCACGCCGCCCTGCTCTGGCCCCGGTCGCCGCCATGCCCCGCGGGTGCTCCGCCGCTCGGCCAGGCTCGCCGCGCCGCTCGCCGGAGCCCGTCCCGGCCAGATCCACCCCGCCTGGATGAGATCCACCGGGAGTCCAACCAAACGGCCTCCCCGCGTCCCGATCCGTTCCGTCCCGGATTCCTCCGTCCCGCGTTGACTTTCGCGGAGGTATAAATTCGTCTAAGTCCTGAAGTTTTCCAGATTCATATGCCTCTACTCATCGCATCGTAACTTTGCATCCATAGCTCCGATTCATGTATATAGCATATCAAAATGTTCGTCTCAGAGAGTACATCATTTCATTCCATTGCATCATTTTCATTTGATCTCATCTTGATGCCCGAAATGCTGTTAGAATAGGGCTACTTGAGATAATTGTTAGATCTGCTGCTCTATTTAGTTATTTGTCATTTTTGCCATGATTATTGTGTGCATGATATGCCCATGAGCTCTACATATGTTTTGTTAAGGATTTTGCCATCTTTCCAGAGGTGCAACCCATGTATTTTTGTGATGTGTGTGGTGACTAGCACAAGCTTGCAAAGTGAGGCACTTGGTAACGCTGATTTCAGGGACTTAGCATTTCCACTAAGTCCTTGGTCTGTTTATCTCATTATGCCATATGTTCATGTTGTTTCCTAGTGATCCGTGCCTCTTTTGAGGATGATCAGTAAGGATGTTTTGTTAATATTGTAGTGCTCTATCCATCCATGTCTTCGTTTGCATTTATGGAGCACCCTAGCTTGAGTCAATCGAGCTCTACTTTTGCTACTTCGTGAATCCAGGCAGATTGTCTACTTGTTAGCGATTTTGCCGAGGATGTTGTAGTTGATCCATGCATGCTATGTTATTGTTCTTGCCATGTGTAGCTTGCATTTTGTGTATTCTTGATGGGTGTATGCTTAGATTGTCATTACTTGCTCCGTAGTGAGTGCATCGAGGTCGTTAACATGCCTACTTGATATCTGTTTTCAGCATGCTCCAGTTTTCACTAAGTCTGAGAACTGATTATGTTTTTGCCATGTTCACATGCTTGCAATTGTATCTTATGATCCCTTTTGGCTCAAGGTCACTAAGGGACTTTTGTTAAGATCTTTGAGTAGCTCAATGCCATGATTTACTTTGCCATGTTCAGGTCCTGTAGCATATAGTTTTCATGCTCCGAAGAGTGCTATCTGATCTGAAATTCCAGACAAGTGTTAATTTCACAAAGTCTGAAATCTGTTTACCGTATGCATTTTTGCCATTCTTGATTGAACCTGTTAATGGATGAATTGGCCGTAGCTCAGTGCTAGTATTTTGTTAAGCATCTTTAATGCATCCCTGCCATGTATTTTGTTGTCATGTTTGGGTGTTGTAGCATGTTCCTCTTGTTGCTTTTAGATGGCTACTTGCTGTATATCGCAGACCGGTGCCATATTTGAATTGCTCGCCATTTCCAAACTGTAACTCCGATTCCGGTGTTCTCTATATCGTTTTCAAGCAATTTCATCTCACCTTTCCAATGGCACACTTGGATTTCCAAGTTGAGGCCAGGTTCATTCATTCCCTTGCAAATCATGCACATGCATCGCAAACCGCATCCCGCATATCATACCATGTTCATGTGTTGGTTGTTTACTATGTTGTGTGCTTGTTTCCGGTGTTTGCTTCTTCGGGTTGGTTCCGGTAACGTCGCGTTTGTGAGGACCCATTCGCCTACGTCCGTTTGTCTTCTTCATGGACTCGTTCTTCTTCCTTGCGGGATCTCAGGCAAGATGACCATACCCTCGAAATCACTTCTATCTTTGCTTGCTAGTTGCTCGCTCTTTTGCTATGTCTATGCTTCGATACCTACCACTTTCTTATCATGCCTCCCATATTGTTGAACCAAGCCCCTAACCCACCTTGTCCTAGCAAACCGTTGCTTGGCTATGTTACCGCTTTGCTCAGCCCCTCTTATAGCGTTGTTAGTTGCAGGTGAAGATTGAAGTTTGTTCCTTGTTGGAACATTGAGATGTTGTTCCTCATTGGAACATGTTTACTTGTTGGGATATCACTATATATCTTATTTAATTAATGCATATATATACTTGGTAAAGGGTGGAAGGCTCGGCCTTATGCCTGGTGTTTTGTTCCACTCTTGCCGCCCTAGTTTCCATCATATCGGTGTTATGTTCCCGGATTTTGCGTTCCTTACGCGGTTGGGTGATAATGGGAACCCCTTGATAGTTCTCCTTGATTAAAGCTTTTCCAGCAATGCCCAACCTTGGTTTTACCATTCGCCGCCTAGCCTTTTCTTTTCCCTTGGGGGTCGCGCGCCCAAGGGTCATCATTATTTTAACCCCCCGGGCCAGTGCTCCTTTGAGTGTTGGTCCGACCGAGTAGACTGTGGGGCCACCTCGGGGCAACTTGAGGGTTGGTTTTACTCGTAGGATGTCTCATCTGAGTGTGCCCTGAGAACGAGATATGTGCAGCTCCTATCGGGATTTGTCGGCACATTCGGGCGGTGTTGCTGGACTTGTTTTAACCTGTCGAAGTGTCTTGAAGAACCGAGATACCGAGTCTGATCGGAATGACTCGAGAGGAGGTCTATTCCTTCGTTGACCGTGAGAGCTTGTCATGGGCTAAGTTGGGACACCCCTGCAGGGATTTGAACTTTCGAAAGCCGTGCCCGCGGTTATGGGCAGATGGGAATTTGTTAATGTCCGGTTGTAGATAACTTGAACCTTAATTTAACTAAAATGAATCAACCATGTGTGTTACCGTGATGGTCTCTTTCCGGCGGAGTCCGGGAAGTGAACATGGTGTTGGAGTTATGCTTGACGTAGGTTGTGTTAGGATCACCTCTTGATCATACTTTTATAGACCGTGCTTTCCCTTCTCTTCTCGCTCTCATTTGCGTATGTTAGCCACCATATATGCTAGTCGCTTGCTGCAGCTCCACCTCATACCTTTTACCTTACCCATAAGCTTAAATAGTCTTGATCGCGAGGGTGCGAGATTGGTGAGTCCCCGTGGCTCACAGATACTTCCAAAACCAGCTTGCAGGTGCCGATGAGTCCGTGCAGATGACGCAAGCAAGTTCAAGGAGGAGCTCGATGAAGATCTTGTCCTTTGTGTCGTTTCGTTCTAATTGATAAGTAGTGGAGCCCAGTTGGGGTCGATCGGGGACCTTGTCGCATTTGGGGTTCTTCTTTTATTTTGGTTTCGTAGTCGGACCTTGATTGTATTTGGATGATGTAATGCTTTATTCATGTACTTGTGTGAAGTGGCGATTGTAAGCCAACTATGTAACTTCTTCCCCTATTTTATTACATGGGTTGTGTGAAGATTACCTCACTTGCGACATTGCTTTCAATGCGGTTATGCCTCTAAGTCGCGCTTCGACACGTGGGAGATATAGCCGCATCGAGGGCGTTACACTTATGGATCTGAATATTCATACCACAATTAAGAAGAATAACATTGAAATATGCCAAGTACACTTCGCATCAAAAATTTTGTTTTTATCATTTACCAACTCGAGGACGAGCAGGAATTAAGTTTGGGGATGCTTGATATGTCCCCAACGTATCTATAATTTTTGATTGCTCCATGCTATGTTATCTACTGTTTTGGGCAATATTGGGCTTTATTATCCACTTCTATATTATTTTTGGGACTAACCTATTAACCGGAGGCCCATCCAAGAATTGCTGTTTTTTTTTCCTATTTCAGTGTTTCGAAGAAAAGGAATATCAAACGGAGTCGAAACAGAACGAAATCAACTAGAGAAGTTATTTTTGGTAGGAAAGCTACCGGATGGACTTGGACCCCATGTCAGGAGCCAAGGGAGGTGCTCACGAGGGTGGGGGCACCCCCCTAGGGCGTGCCCCCTGCCTCGTGGGGCCCCCGAAGCTCCACCGACGTACTTCCTGCACCCATATATACTCACGTACCCTAAAACTTCCCGAACAGAGATTAGATCGGGAGTTCCGCCGCCAGAAGCCTCCGTAGCCACCGAAAGCCAATCTAGACCCGTTCTGGCACCCTGCCGGAGTGGGAATCCTTCTCCGGTGGCCATCTTCATCATCCCGATGCTCTCCATGACGAGGAGGGAGTAGTTCTCCCTCGAGGCTGAGGGTACGTACCAGTAGCTATGTGTTTGATCTCTCTCTCTCGTGTTCTTGAGGTGATACGATCTTAATGTATCGCGAGCTTTGCTATTATATTTGGATCGTATGATATTTTCTCCCCCCTCTACTCTCTTGTAATGAATTGAGTTTCCCCTTTGAAGATATCTTATCGGTTTGAGTCTTTAAAGATTTGTGAACACTTGATGTATGTCTTGCCGTGCGTATCTGTGGTGACAATGGGATACCACGTGATTCACTTGATGTATGTGTTGGTGATCAACTTGCGGGTTCCGCCCATGAACCTATGCATAGGGGTTGGCACATGTTTTCGTCGTGATTCTCCGGTAGGAACTTTGGGGCACTCTTTGAGGTCCTATGTGTTGGTTGAATAGATGAATCTGAGATTGTTTGATGCATATCGTATAATCATACCCACAGATACTTGAGGTGACATCGGAGTATCTAGGTGACATTAGGGTTTTGGTTGATTTGTGTCTTAAGGTGTTATTCTAGTACGAACTCTAGGGCTGTTTGTGACACTTATAGGAATAGCCCAACGGATTGATTGGAAAGAATAACTTTGAGGTGGTTTCGTACCCTACCATAATCTCTTCGTTCGTTCTCTGCTATTATTGACTTTGGAGTGACTCTTTGTTGCATGTTGAGGGATAGTTATGTGATCCAATTATGTTATCATTGTTGAGGGAACTTACACTAGCAAAAGTATGAACCCTAGGCCTTGTTTCCTATCATTGTAGTGGGTGTGTTGAGGACACAAGAGACTCTTTGTTATTTGGTTGCAGGGTTGCTTGAGAGAGACCATCTTCATTCTGCGTCTCCTACGGATTGATAAACCTTAGGTCATCCACTTGAGAGAAATTTGCTACTGTCCTACAAACCTCTGCACTTGGAGGCCCAACAACGTCTACAAGAAGAAGGTTGTGTAGTAGACATCAGGCGGCGAGGGGGTCCCGTTCAGAGGGAGCACGACCGCCGAGCAGGAGAGGGATGGAGGGGAGAGGGGGCGCCAGGAGGAAGACCAGGACGGGCGGACGGTGGTTCTCTCCGGCGAAGCACGCACTTCGGCGAGGGGGCAAGTGGGTGGGGCAGCTGAGTGGAACGAGGGGGGAGACAATGGACGTGGAGGGGAGGCGAGAGGAGGCTCAGGTTGGCCAGAATCATGCTGAGGCCGAGGCGGCCATGGTGGATAGAGGTGAACTCCGGCGAGATGGGGCGATTCCAGAGAGCAAATGAGGCAAGGGAGAGATGGTTGAGGTGCGGAGGGACTCGGGGGTCCTTATATAGGTGCGAAGGAGGGCTCTAGAGCTCACGGACGAGCTCCCGACCAAGCTTTAATGGCGGGCAGAGGCTGGACGCGGCACGGGCATGGCGCTAGCGGCGCATTTATGGAGAACCACGATGAGGCACCGATGCAGGGCGACGCAGTCGAGCACGGGCGAGCTCCGGGACATGGTTGGACGTCGAGACGAGGAGGGAGGAGACGACCACAATGGCCGGAACAAGCCAGAGCATGCGTTCAGCCATGATGCAAGCGTGATCACCATGCGCACTAGCGCAAGCGGTGCTCTTTGGCGTGGCCGACCATGTCCAGTAGATGGACCGCCGTGCCCTTAGTCCAACTGAAGAAATAAATCGGTCCAAGGGCAAAGAATAGATTTGCACATAGCTCCAAAGTAAATCAGTAAGAAGGTGCTTGTAACTTCCTGTGGTTAAACCAGCTTGTTAACGTGGTAAAGAGTTTGTCTGATGATGATCACACCCTAAGGTGATGCTGATCACCAAAAATCAGACTAATAGGAGGAGTTTAGATGAGGGTTGCAGTAGAAAGTGCAAAACTGGCCAGAATTAGGGATTTGGATGATACACTCACATACTTGATTGTCATGAGCTGATATTAGGCAGAGAGGGGTTATATGATGATATGAAGCTGCTGTAAAAGTTTCATGCCATTCAGAATTCCCAAAGTGGCACTTGCTTCACAAAGCTTCATTCTGGACAGAAACTTGAAAAAATTGCACAGGGAAATTGGATTAAGTAATTGATCTAAGATTTGGTGGAGGGAGTTTATATAGGTAGAAGCATGTCCTAGTAAATTTGCAGCTCAATTGAAGCAATATAAAATATAGTTGCTTCACAAACTGAAAATCTGACCAGCAACTAAGATTTGGAGCTAGGCGCACATAGATGAGTTACATGAGCTCATATTTGGTGGAGAGCCATTATGTGATCATAGGAAGGACCTGGGAAAATTTCAACTCATTTGGATATGCCTAGCTTGTACTTCCTTCACAATCACTTCCCTCAGACAGGAACTTTGAAAAATTTCTCAAGAATATTTACTAGGCAAATTGAGTTGAATTTTGGTATGAGCCAATGATATGGACAGGAAAAGCTTTCCAAGAAGTTTGGGTTGAATTGGGAAAATATAAATAGCACTTGCTTCACAATGTGCCATTTAGGACAGAATAGAAAATGAATTTATTGAGCATGATGGGAAACATGGCCAATGATCTATTTTGCCATATATGAGGAGGATATGACCCAAACAATTTATGAGAATTATTTGGGAATTTTAGGAGTGACAGAAGTATAGGTTGCTTTACAACCTAGGGTTTTAAGGGTTATTCCTTTATCAGAAAATGAATATTCCCAACAAAAGAATATTGGGTTAGGTCAAAGATGGAAATGACATGATCTTGGGATGATGATGAGCGTGAAAATCCACTATAAAACCTAGGAAGACATGATCTTCCCAAGTTTCAGAACCACAGAGCCACGGAAAATCAAAACAAAACCGAAAGTCCAAGAAAATCAAAGGAAAAAGAAAAGGGCAAAAATCCAGGTTGTTACAAACCTTCCCCCCTTAAAGAAATCCCGTCCTCGAGATTTGGTTGTTGAGGGTTAAATAATCCTTATGACTTGAAGAAACCGTTTCCAACTCAGGTTTCTTTTATTCATAATATTTCCACTGAGTTGGATCTAATTGACTGTCTTGATCCGGGGTGGTTTGCTTCGCCGTATCTGACATTCTGACCGGACGTACCTCATATGTTCCTGTTTATACTGACTCAAATTTTCTTTCATAGCTGTTGGCTGAGCTAGCATCCGAAATATTATTTTTACGGACATACTTGTCCTTCTTGATATTGATCCTTGATGGCAATGTTATTCTCGCATCGAGTACCGAGAATATTCCACGGAGTTGGGGAACATATCTTCTCGTGGAACAAAGAATCGCTTCTATCCAGGCATCGGATTCCTCGAATATATGCATGCCTTAGGGGTTCAAAACAATGATGTGGATTATATTTGTTTTGCTAACGGATGCTGACATCTTGCAGAAGTTTCTGACTTATCTTGACTGGCTTCACAGTCTTGAGTATCCAAGTTGTACCAAAGGTTTGACTGTTGCTTGTCGTGAATGATAGAAAAATGCACCATCTCCTGATGATAAGATTTGCAGACTTGACTGGCAGTGATCTCGGCAAAGAATCCCATTCACACAGGCTATTCTTTTAATTGCTTCCCATATGCAAGAGATAACAATCCTCAAAGTATATGTTTCCACACTGATTCTTCATTTTTGCCAGTATCTCCCTGGGAATAACAGTGCGATGCTCCATCGCGGGTGTTGAGGTCAATATATTGAGCTGTCCATGAGTCTGATTGGATAGACTCGGGTATTCAATGCTGACAGTTCTGAGCATATTGTGGACTGAGCTGGTTGCCTCGCTATGAGGTCCTTACCACAATGGAGTATACCTCTTAGGTGGATCTTTGCTTGGGTTTGCCGTGGAATAAGACGGTCTTGGGCATCCACATTTTTCACATAATAACCGGCAAACCTGTATTGTTGGTCTTGCTCTTTCATTATCACTTTCTTCATCTGGATCCTCAACTGAAAGTGTGGGGCCTTATATATATCCTTGATTATTTTCGCGTCCCTGAATACTATTACGTACAATATCTGGCACTCATATCTTGGTCTGGTGCATGTTTTGAGCCTTTGTATATTTATCCGGCTCACGTGTGGTTATACAGATCTCAATACTGTTGTCGATTATGCCAGACAGTGACAGGGTTAATAACATCATATTGTTGGATGTGCGGAACTGATCTTGATAATCACTGCCAAGGTTATTGTCTCAATGTTGTCTTTCCTTCAAGACTTGTTGATTATGGCCTCACCCACTAGTTTTTTTGTTTCTTGAATAAACGGTGAGGTTGTCAGATGTGTACCGTGAATTCTTCCTTGTGTGAGAGACTTGCATGAACTTGGCAGCATACTGAATGAACTAATATCTGATTCTCGAGGCATACCTTTGACCGATTTTTGTTTCAGACCAACTGTTGCAGATCTGCCACTTGGAAAACACTGTCATATGTTGACCATTCATAATTTAATGCCTTGTACCAACGTCGTACAGAAGAAGATTGGGCAGCTTGCGTTGGAAGCCACCATGACACTGTGTTGAGGAAGACTGGATGTCTTGTGCCTGAAACCTTCAGTGGATATCTTAACGGGGTACCGTACTCCATAAGCTTCCCCCCTTAAAGACATTGCTAGGGAAGACTCGGTACCTTATGACAGAAGCTTTTAAGTATTTTATCGAGAACACTGAATATCTTGCATGGGAATCCATTCATTCCCTACCGATGCAGACTGGGAACCTTATCTTTGTACACTTCGTCAATAAATTTTGTGGGGAAGGACGGGACTGATTTTCTTGGTGAATGGAATGACATATATATATTTTTTGTCCGCCCTGCAGCTGATTATTTATATGACAAGAATTGTCTGACTATACTTACTAAATTCACCGTGCATTGGGACTGACTTCTGGGTGTCGCAATGTTTTAATTTTGACTTATGGCACATTCAATCATTGTGCATAGCCCATACCTTTGACTTGAAATGCACGGTTGATCCAATTTTGTTCTCTTTCTGACTTAATTTTTGCTGCGATAAAGTGTATCTCTGACAGGTACTTGTTACTGATAGCCTGATCAGAATACAATTTGTATCCGGACGGATGTCTGCAATACAATGCTATCGGCGGAAACCTCATTGCTTTTAACTGAATTTCTTGGTGTATATCTGTACTGCTTACGACTTCTTCTGACCCGGTGTCGGTCGAGGAATAATTTCCATAAGGGGGTAACACCGAGGATTCAAAACAAAGAAGCACGAGAAAACGATTTATTGCAACAAAGCACACAACAAACAAGCTACAAAGCTGCTCCACACAAGCACACACAAGCATGATGCTACAGCAGATGCACAAACACTACACGGAGAATTACATCCTGCGCTTGAGCAAACGCTCGCGAACTGACGAGGAAGCTAAGGGAGTAGCGAGTGGAACCGCTAACTCTGAAACTCCAGATAGACGAGGCGGAGGAGTTGGAGAAGCTGGCGGCGACTGAGGTATAGCGACACCAAGCAATCTCCTGGCTCGAATGGCGTCTCGGACTAACTCAGAAATAAGAAGACACTTGGCTGTCATGTAATGAGACATGGCGAGGATGGCCGGGTCATCTTGAGGGTTGACGGAGGGAAATTGGATCCGCCTAGGATTTTCGACGATGGTGGGATAATATTGATAAGCACAGTTCCCTTGTACCATGCTCTCTTGATGACGAAGACCAGTGACTCCTGCCATTGCGGCAAGCTGAATGGCACACTCAGGAGTAGCGCCGTAACCACCATGGAAACTGTAGGTGCGCTTACCGACAGGAATCGGGGCTGACAGATGGACATGAGCAACATATTCCTGAATTCTTCCTCCAGCAGAAAACTGGAATACTTGATAATGAGGTGGATCTCCGAGGGGATAAATACTACGCCACATGTCGCCAAGGAGGGCGGCAAAGCTAAGAGGTGCAGGAGTGGGACTGAACTCAATAGGAACAGCACCAGGAGCTAAGGGAAGGGCACTGAACTCATGGAAGTTGACCGCCATCTATGCATGAAACAGGGGTTAATGGTAACCGAAATAATACTATATGCAACAACCAAATGCAGCAAGCAAGGGCAACAACCAGACCCTATGCTAGCATTTTCTAACTTTCCAGCGGACTAGGACGCTCTACAACCAAACCTGCTGTGATACCAAGCCTGTGGCACCCCGGCTCAGAGAAAAACCGGAACGCCCCATATTCCAGCCCAGAGATTGAGGTGAAGTCTTCTGGAATACGGCACTGCTTAGTATAGAACAAACCGGCTCTTTATTACAACACGAATATGGATACAAGGGTTCCGATATTACAATGAATAACATCGGCACGGCAACACTATGCCACCCACGGTTGCTCAATACAAGCAGCATACCAACTCAAAGCAGTAGAACAACTACTGGCAGCGGAACAACGAACGGCGATGATGGACTCCAATCCGCAGGGACTCTGGCTGGAACGTTTATCCTAGCTCGCGAACACGGGAACAACACCGAACAAGCAAGAAATCCAGGCACGACCTGCAAACTGGCATGATGATACGTCTCCAACGTATCTATAATTTTTTGATTGCTCCATGCTATATTATCTTCTGTTTTGGACATTATTGGGCTTTATTATCCACTTTTATATTATTTTTGGAACTAACCTATTAACCAGAGGCCCAGCCTAGAATTGTTGTTTTTTTGCCTATTTTAGGGTTTTGAAGAAAAGGAATACCAAACGGAGTCCAAACGGAATGAAACCTTCGGGAACGTGATTTTTGGAACGGACAAGACCCGGGATACTTGGACCCTACGTCAAGCAACCAACATGGAGGCCACGAGGTAGGGGGCGCGCCTACCCCCCCAGGCGCGCCCTCCACCCTCGTGGGCCCCCTGTTGCTCCACCGACGTACTTCTTCCTCCTATATATACCTATGTACCCCCAAACGATCAGATACAGAGCCATAACCCTAATTCCACCGCCGTAACTTTATGTATCCAAGAGATCCCATCTTGGGGCCTGTTCTGAAGCTCCGCCGGAGGGGGCATCGACCACGAAGGGCTTCTACATCAACACCATAGCCTCTCCGATGAAGTGTGAGTAGTTTACCTTAGACCTTCGGGTCCATAGTTATTAGTTAGCTGGCTTCTTCTCTCTTTTTGGATCTCAATACAAAGTTCTCCCCCTCTCTTGTGGAGATCTATTCGATGTAATCTTCTTTTGTGGTGTGTTTGTTGAGACCGATGAATTGTGGGTTTATGATCAAGTTTATCTATGAACAATATTTGAATCTTCTCCGAATTCTTTTATGTATGATTGGTTATCTTTGCAAGTCTCTTCGAATTATCAGTTTGGTTTGGCCTACTAGATTGATCTTTCTTGCAATGGGAGAAGTGCTTAGCTTTGGGTTCAATCTTGCGGTGTCCTTTCCCAGTGACAGTAGGGGCAGCAAGGCATGTATTGGATTGTTGCCATCGAGGATAACAAGATGGGGTTTTCATCATATTGCATGAGTTTATCCCTCTACATCATGTCATCTTGCTTAAGGCGTTACTCTGTTCTTATGAACTTAATACTCTAGATACATGCTGGATAGCGGTTGATGTGTGGAGTAATAGTAGTAGATGCAGGCAGGAGTCGGTCTACTTGTCTCGGCCGTGATGCCTATATACATGATCATACCTAGATATTCTCATAACTATGCTCAATTCTGTCAATTGCTCAACAGTAATTTGTTCACCCACCGTAAAATACTTATGCTCTTGAGAGAAGCCACTAGTGAAACCTATGGCCCTCGGGTCTATCTTCATCATATTAAATCTTCCAATACTTAGTTATTTTCATTGCTTTTATTTTACTTTGCATCTTTATCATAAAAATACCAAAAATATTATCTTATCATATCTATCATATCTCACTCTCGTAAGTGACCGTGTAGGGATTGACAACCCCTTATCGCGTTGGTTGCGAGGATTTATTTGTTTTGTGTAGGTGCGAGGGACTCGCGCGTAGCCTCCTACTGGATTGATACCTTGGTTTTCAAAAACTGAGGGAAATACTTACACTACTTTGCTGCACCACTCTTTCCTCTTCAAGGGAAAACCAACGCAAGTGCTCAAGAGGTAGCACATGACACGCCAGGTCAGTACATTGAATGTACTTGCAAGCTCACAATAACCAGAAGCATTCAAGACAAACAACAGCATGGCAATTACAGGTTAAGCAGGAATTATCATGAGATCATCAGGATAACATGGCATGAACAACATGAACATAATATCGCTAGAACAATATGATCATGGCATGAACATATAAATCTGATGATACTAGCATGCAACATGATGACACTACATGCACCATTTATTCTGCTCGGTTACCTCGTAACCATCACATGCATCACTTACCAGCTTCAGACATTACACGATCATCTCAGGATCAAATCAAGCTTGGTATAAACAATATTGTAGTAACCACCAAATGACCACAAGGAGCTTGATCTTTACCCACGATTCGCACAACATCACAAATATCCAACAACTCAGTATCCTCGATACCACGGTGATCATTCCGACGATCACAACCATGACCAACACTTGGTCTCAAAGAGTGATCCTTCCGGCGATCACAACCAACTTATCGAACCGCGGTTGTTGGGGATGTGACTATTTGTGTAAGCCATCCAGGAGGGGCCGGGTTACGCAAATAGAGGTTCATCAGAAGCCCAAGACCAAGGCATGAAGATGGCGGTTCACTAAAAGGCTTAAAGGCCCACTGGCGACTCTGAGGCCCATAAAGATAAACCGCCATGATGGTATAACTTGTACTGTAAGGTAGAAGTAACTAGTCGCCGAGCCGGACACTGTTTATGAGCCGGCCGGGACTCTGCAGGCCGCAGGGCGTCAACCCGTGTATATCAGGGGACGACCCGCCAGCGGCTTAGGGTGAGAAACAACTGATCGAGAGCCAGGCATAGCGTGTCTCGCTCCCTGGTCAACGAAACCTCAAGCAATTCCAACCCAACTAGACGTAGGCCTTCCTTCACCGTAAGGGGCTGAACTAGTATAAACCTCGCGTGCCCTTGTCCCGATTAACGCCTTTAAGCTTCCTAGTTGCGATGGCTCCACGACTAAGTCCTTGCAAAAGGACATCTACCGTGACAATTCCACGACAGTTGGCTCCCACCGTGGGGCCAGCGCACGGTGGATTTGAGTTCTTGAAGGGCAGCTTCGAAGGGCTCAAGGGATACGCAGTTGGCCGGATGACCAAGAGTCGTCGCGGCAAGATCTACATCGATGACGAAGGCTGGGGCCCCGACGCTGGCTCAATTGAGTACGGGTACCGGGTCCCCTTTGGCGGAATTCACGTCTTCATTGGCCGGATTGGTGAGCCGGGCCCTGAGCCGGACAGCTGCGCCGACCTCGTCGAGACGGCTCAGCGTGCGAAACCCGCCCGAGCTCAACCCGTCGCGAAGCGTGCCTTTGTGGGTTGCATCCATAGAGGTGAACTTTCTGAAGGATCTGAAGGTGATGGTGAGCCGGTCGTCCTCTTTGACTGTGATTCGTCCGCCGGCTCAACATATTCGCTGTATCAAGTTCAAGATGGTGTGCTTGGGGGCTGTTCCGATGGCAGCACTATTCCGGACCCCTTAGAGTCGCCAAACTGGGCAGGAGTCTTCATGGCTGGTACTCAACCCGGCCAAAATTCTACGACCTCAGCAGCGATAACGTCCGGGTTAGGAGCAGCCGGGGCAGGAGGCCCTGTGCGCTCACCGGCTCAGGTACTGATGGCTCTCATGGATAAACTTACGGCCTTGTTAACTGCTACAGTCGTCCTTGCGAACCAATCTGAGCATGAGGCAGAGGTGGCACAGGTTCGCGATGAGATCGCCCGGGCCAAGGAAACCTTAGCAACTGAAGATACTAGATTAGCCACAAAGCGGGCGGCTTTGGACGTACGGGTGCAGCAACTTCAGGCAGAGGCCTTTCAGCTCACGTTGAGCTTGAACGCATCTAATGAGGTAATGAGGAGGAGACATCAGAAAACTCAATCCCGTTTACCTCAGATTTATGATCCTCGGAATCTCTTTGCTACACCCGGGGCCGGCCCAAGTAAACCGCCAGGTGCAAATCAGTTTATGACATCCGGAGCGGGAGGCCCAGTCCAGCCTCCGGTGACGGCGCCTCTTCACGGCAATACGGCACCGCCCCATTACTTACCAATACCATAGGGTCACTTCTCCAACCCCATGGAGAACTTAATCGCAGCATCAACACGTTTGGCGGCTCTCCCAGTAGATGGTGATGATCCGACAGCGGTGGAAACCCGGAGGATCAGGGAACTTGTCCAAACAGCCCTGGCTCAGCAAGAGACCTACTCCTACAGCCGAGACAGGATTCACTCAACTCCTCCGCCCTGGTTAGCTCCGCCTCGTCAAAACCGGAGCCTGAGTTATAGTAGACACATGGAGTCAGAGGCCTTGTCAAGTAGCGCTCAGCGCCGGAACCAGCCCGGCGGGTATAACCCAGTTCAGGATCAGATACGTCAGGAGGACGAGCGGGCGGCTCAGCTAGCGGCTCAGCTAGCAGCCCAAAAGGACTCACCGGCTTACCCGACGACTTTCGTTGAGGCGGGTGTTGCTACTAGAACCGGAGGAGTTCCTTGTCTGGTACCGGCTCTACGTAATGTACGTCTGCCCAAGGATTTCAAGGGACCTCAAAAGGTGCCGAATTATACGGCCGATTTACAGCCTAGGGCGTGGATTGAAAGTTACGAGATGGCCATGGAGCTGCTGGAGGTTAGTGATGAAGCGATGGCTAAATACTTCACCATGATGTTGGACGGAACGGCCTGTTCTTGGTTAAAGGGTTTGCCACCCAATTCCATTAGTTCATGGGCGGAGCTAAAGGCCCGTTTCATCCAAAACTTCATGGACACTTGCAAGCAGTCTATGTCGATTGTGGACCTGACAAATTGTAAGCAGGAGGAAGGTGAATCTACGACTCATTGGGTGCGCCGGGTCAAAGATATAATACATTCGTCTGACAAGATGGATGCCGGCTCAGCAGTTCTCATGCTGGAGAAGAATTGCCGCTTTGAGCCTCTGAGACAGAAACTGGGGCGCCTTAAGCGTGATTGCAACGATATGGGGACACTGATGGCGGCTTTAGTCAAGTATGCCGATTCTGATAGTACCAAGGATCCCGCGTCTGATGAGGAAAAGACAGGGAAGGGAAAGAAGAACGGTAATGGAAAGGGAATGCAACACGAGGACTTCCCAGGAGGTCACCCATCCTAGTACTACTCTCGCCCAAGCACGCTTAACTTCGGAGTTCTGATGGGATCCGGTGCTTTAGTAATGGAAAGGGTCAGCAGCATAACCCAGCGAGTCAAGGAGACAATAAGCGTAAGGCGGATGGTAACCCGGAATTTGTGGCCAATGCACAGGGTAACAATCAGAAGCGCAAAGGAAAGCCACCCCCTCGGTTTGGTGGGTCAGGTCCGTCTCTTGAGCAACTACTCAATGAGCCCTGCCCGAAACACGGCACCCGGGAACGACCAGCGACTCGTTTATGGAAGGATTGCGCAATCATGAAGGCTTCAAGAATTCTAATACGTTTGATGGCAATCAAGGCCCAGGCGGCGGCTCAGGAGCTGGCAGCTTTCATGGCCCGGGCGGCGGTTCAGGATCCGGTTTTCAGGGAAGCCAGGGTGGTTATAATCAACAACAGTCTGGTCAAGGAGGTCAGCAGCAACAACAGTCGGGTTATCAGAGCCATCCAAAACAGCTAAACAGTGGGCAGTATCACATGTTCACCACAAGTTTGTGTAAACGTGATCAGAAAGTTCATAGGAGGGCGGTGAATTCTGTTGAGCCGGCAGTCCCTCGTTACTTGAGGTGGTCGGAACAGCCTATTGTCTGGAGCAGGGAGGATCACCCTCCTCGGGTTGATAATCCGGGTCAACTGGCCCTGGTAGTGGCACCGCAGGTTGGTGGTTATAAATTTACTAAGGTGCTCATGGATGGAGGTAGCAGCATCAACATCCTCTATTACGAGACCTTTCCGCGCATGGGCTTAACTGACAAGAATTTAAAGACTTCCAATACCGTCTTCCATGGAGTGGTGCCTGGTAAGTCGGCGTATCCTGTGGGTAAGATTGAGCTAGAGGTGGCCTTTGGAGACGAGCATGATTCTAGGGCGGAAAAGTTAACTTTTGAAGTGGTAAAAATCAAGAGTCCATATCACGCTTTGTTCGGGCGGCCGGCTTATGCCAAGTTCTTGGCGCGGCCGTGTTATGTTTATTTACAGCTCAAGATGCCGGGTTACAAGGGTACCATCACTGTGCATGGAAGCCGAAAGGTGGCCCTGGAATGCGAAGAAGGCGATGCGGCTTATGCCGAGTCTGTATGTGCAGCAGAGGAGCTCAAATTTTATCAAGATAACGTTGACCCGGCGGATATGACCTCCCTCAAGAAGCCGACTATGGAGCATGACCGGCCATGAAGTTTAAATCGGCTGCAGAGACTAAGCTTGTTGATTTTACTCCGGGTGATTCGTCTAAGCAATTCAGCATCAGTGCCAACTTGGATCCTAAATAGGAAAGCGCGCTCATCGAGTTCATCCGTGAGAACCGGAACATCTTTGCATGGAAGCCTTCTGACATGCCGGGTGTACCGAGAGGACTCGCTGAGCACACTCTTAATATTCATCTGAAGTATAAGCCGGTCAGGCTGTTTCTGCGGCGATTCAATGAGGAACGACAAAAAGCTACAGGAGAAGAGGTCGCCCGGCTCTTGGCGGCTGGGTTCATTGTCGAAGTGTTTCACCCGGAGTGGTTGGCTAACCCGGTGCTCGTGCTCAAGAAAAACGGCACCTGGCGGATGTGTGTGGATTACACGGACTTAAATAAGGCTTGTCCGGCTGATCCTTTCGCTCTCCCCCGTATTGATCAAATCATTGATGCTACGGCGAGTTGTGCGCGTTTGAGCTTTTTGGATGCTTACTCTGGTTATCATCAGATCAAGATGACAGTTAAGGACCAGGAGAAGACGGCTTTCATCACTCCGTTTGGAGCCTTCTGCTATGTGTCTATGCCTTTTGGGCTCAAGAGTGCCCAGGCGACTTATCAACGGTGTGTACAGAATTGTCTCCACAATCAGATTGGGCTCAATGTTCATGCTTATGTGGATGACATAGTGGTGAAATCCAGAGAGGCGGAAACCTTGATATCTGATCTCAGAGAAACCTTTGACAATCTCCGGGTTTACAAAATGATGCTTAACCCGGAGAAGTGTGTATTTGGTGTGCCTGCAGGCAAGCTTTTGGGATTCTTGGTCTCAAACAGGGGCATCGAGGCTAATCCGGAGAAGATTAAGGCAATCACTTCTTTGGCTAAACCGGCATGTATCAATGATGTTCATCGACTGGCGGGTCGTGTTGCCGCTTTAAGCCGGTTCATAAGCCGGTTAGGTGAGAAGGCCCTATCGCTGTACCAACTGATGAAGAAGGCAGACACCTTTGTCTGGAGTAATGCTGCTAATGCTGCTTTTGAGGATTTGAAGAGGCAGTTATCTGAGCTGCTAGTTCTTGCAGCTCCCATTGACAAAGAGCCTTTGCTGTTATATGTGGCTGCTAATTCACGAGCCGTCAGTGTGGCAATTGTGGTAGAGCGCAAGGAGGCTGGTAAGGAACATCCGGTTCAACGGCCGGTTTATTATGTCAGTGAGGTACTCATCGAGTCAAAACAAAGATATCCTCATTGGCAGAAACTTGTTTACGGGGTGTTCATGGCAAGCCGGAAGCTGAAGCAATACTTCCAAGGTCACCCTATCACTGTGGTAAGTTCTGCCCCCTTGGGAGACATTATTCAGAACAGAGAGGCTACAGGACGAGTCGTCCAAGTGGGCCATCGAGCTCGGGCCTCATGGTCTGAAGTATGTACCACGCACTACCATGAAGTCTCAAGCTTTGGTGGATTTCATCAACGACTGGACAGAGCTACCCTCACCTGAGGAGAAGCCCGATAACACTTATTGGACTATTCATTTTGATGGGTCCAGACAGTTGGAAGGCTCGGGGGCTGGATTCGTGTTAACTTCCCCTCGAGGTGACAAATTTTGTTATGTGCTCCGGCTTATGTTTCCCTGTACTAACAATGCAGCTGAGTACGAGGCCCTACTCCATGGGCTCCGGATGGCCAAAGAGATGAACTTGAGCCGGGTAAGATGCTTGGGAGACTCAGACCTTGTGGCTCAACAGGTGTCAGGCAAGTGGGACTCTAAAGATCCCCTTATGGCGGCTTACCGTCGTGAAGTCGATGTTGTGGCTGGACATTTCAAGGGTTATGTGGTGGAACACATTGATCGAAGGAAGAATGAGGCAGCTGATGCCTTAAGCTGGCTGGGATCTCAGCGTAAGCCGGTGCTGCCTTACACCTTTCTTGATGTTTTGAATAATCCTTCTGTTAAGTTACCTACAGAGGAAGATCTGGCAATACCAGACCCGGAGGCACAGCTGGTGGCGGCTCTCCACGTTATCCCGGATTGGACAGTGCCTTATTTGGCTTACATGACCTGGGGAGAGTTGCCTGAAGATGAGACCTTGGCAAGACAAATCGCCCGGCAGTCCAAGTCCATGACAATTGTCAATGGCGAGTTACATCATTGCAGTGTCAATGGAGCGTTTCAACGTTGCGTGTCACCTATAGAGGGTCAGGAGATCCTTCGTGAGATTCATGAAGGCGATTGTGGTCATCACACCGGCTTAAAATCTCTTGTGGCCAAAGCTTTCCGTCATGGGTTTTATTGGCTGACGGCTCATGCTGATGCAGAAGACCTGGTCAGTAAATGTGACGGATGTCAGAAATTCTCACGACGAGCCCATGTGCCGGCTCAAGAATTGAGGATGATTCCAATTACTTGGCCGTTTGCAGTCTAGGGGCTTGATATGGTCGGGCCTTTCAAAAGGTCTAAGGATAAAAAGACGCACCTCTTGGTGGCGGTTGACAAGTTCACAAAGTGGGTGGAGGCGGAGCCAGTCAGTAAGTGTGATGTAGCCACGGCGGTCCAGTTTATGAAAAAGGTGATTTTTCGCTTTGGTTTTCCACACAACATCATAACTGATAATGGCACTAACCTCTCCAAAGGAGCTATGGAAGAGTTCTGTCAATGAGAGCATATCCGGCTTGACATTTCAGCTGTGGCTCATCCTCAATCCAATGGTCAAGCAGAATGAGCTAATCAAGAAATCTTGAGGGGTATCAAGCCCCGGCTCTTGGTCCCCTTGCAGCGGACGCCGGGTTGTTGGGTGGAGGAGTTACCTTCTGTACTTTGGAGCATCAATACTACACCTAACAGATCTACGGGTTACACGCCTTTCTTTATGGTGTATGGAGCAGAGGCGGTCCTGCCAAGTGACATCCGTCATGACTCCCCCCGTGTGGCGGCTTATGTTGATGAAGACAACGAAAAAGCTCGGCAAGATGCACTCGACCTGTTGGATGAAGAGCGAGACTTGGCAATAGCCCGCTCGGCGATTTACCAGCAAGACCTGCGCCGCTACCACAACCGCCGGGTTAGGTCCAGAACCTTTCAGGAAGGCGATTTAGTGCTCCGACTCATCCAGGATCAATCTGATATGCACAAGCTATCCCCTCCTTGGGAAGGACCCTTTGTGGTCAGCAAGAATCTGAACAATGGACCATACTACCTTATCGACGTTCGGGAGCACAAAGACTCACGTAAGTCGGAGGAGGAGACCCGTCGGCCGTGGAATATCGCTCATCTTCGGCCTTATTATACTTGAGCCATCGGCTCTAATGTGTATATATTTACATTATGTATATTACATAATGCAATAAAGCAGGACCTCTGTCCTTTTTTCCACTCCCAAAAAAGGTTTATGTGTTTTCTTTGTCAGGTGGTGGAGATAACTAAGGAGAAGCGGATCATATCTGAATCCGGCTTTCCTTTGGTCCGGCTTATGATCATATCTGAATCTAGTCGTGATCACTTGGGGGCTTCCTGTTCAAACATAGGTCGTATTCGAACCAAAGAGAACATAGCTGTCGATACCCACTTGATCGGCATACTGCCAAACCCACTTGGGGGCTTCTTGATCATATTTGAATCATAGCTTAACCCCTTTGGGTCTGACATGGATCGTATTCGAATCAGTGTCATTAAACAACTCTTATGGTCACTTGGGGGCTTCCTGTTCAAACATAGGTCGTATTCGAACCAAAGAGAACATAGCTGTCGATACCCACTTGATCGGCATCGCCACAGCCACTGGGGGCTAACAGATCCTATCCGAATCTTAGCTCAACCCCTTTGGAACGGTTCACTGATCGTATTCGAATCAGAAACCCTTTTGTTCATCATATTTTACAAGTATCAACATTGGATATCTTGCAACCCTCTTGAAAATACAATGGAGTACATTGCAATCCTCCAGGATTAAAATTGGTTACATCAGGTTGTTAAGTACCAGGTGAACTTTTATGTGCCAATTTTCAGGAGTTAAACTTACCCTCGGGGGTTGGCTTATATAAGTCGGAAAAGCAGCCGTAAGCATCACAGGGCAGTGCAAGACATTTCTGCAAAGGACATAACAGATTCATATAAACTACAAAGTGCATAGTAATGGCGGCTTATGCAAGTATTAAGGGCCATAAGCATGCACAAAGGCATAGCAAAACTCAAAGTATTTTCTACTCTGTTACAAGACTCCCCGAGTCTGAATGATGCGGCATTGTTTTTCTACAACGACATAAGCAGGTGGCACCTGGCAATCTACTCTTGGGGTTGACTTGAAGCCTCCGAGTTATCCTTCTCCGCCTGTCCGCCGGCTGCTTTGTCCTGGAAGGATGATGAGGCCCAGTCAATGCCACTCAAGGCCTCAAACTCAGCTTCATCATCTATTAAACCGGTTGGGTCAACTTCAGGGGCAAAGGTGTGCTTACGGATTGGAGGGATCAAGCTGACATCATCGTAATGCAGCGTGGGGATTCTCCGATTCTCCTTGTCATAACCCAGCTGATACTTGGTGAGGTCAGTGTCGTTTCCAATTTGAGTGGCCACAGGGCGTATATCCCTCACGCAGGTGGTGAAATCCTTTTCATCAAATGGAGTGACATCCTCCTTTAAACTTGGATACCCAAGAGCGATGTTGGCCGGGTCTAGCTCTGGTAACCAGGCTTTGGCCCGACTCAAAGCGGCTATTGCTCCAGCTCTTGCTTGGGCCTATCTCAACTCTTAAATCCGTTGAGGAAGTACAGCAAGCCGTTGTAACACATCTTGCAAGAGGTGGGGCACATCATTTGATAAGGCTACAACGGCCAAGGCACGTTGTGACCCGATGTACAGTTGCTCTACTAGAGTATACACCACCTTCAATTTGATCAGCATGTTTTGCTTGAGGTTTGTGCTCCTGGGGCTTGTATTGGTAAGTATAAGGTAAACCTCAGGTAACAATTGAAGGAATATTTACAATATTTAATGCTTGCTTAAGATAACTTACCAAAGATCGCTGAGACCATCCGAGATATCTGGCGTTGTAAGCCGGTCAGTTCGGCTGTTGCATTTGCCAGCGACGCCTCTGCTGTCTCGGCCCGGGTCACCAGTCCGGCCTTTTTGTCAGTCCAAATTTTCTTCTCCGACTCAAAATTTTTCTTCAGCTTCTCTTGTTCAGAGACGCTAAATTCAAATTTGGAGTTAGCCATTTGAATTTCAATCTCCTGGGCTGCCAGGCGGTTCTTCAGGTCAGCAATCTCCGATTCAAATTGACTTATGGTGGCCTGTATTGCACCGGATAGTAGTCAAGATTACGATAAATAATATTAAGTCCCAAGCACTTTGCAAGCAAAGATACTTGACACTTGGGGGCTAATGTATACCGAAGCTTTCTAAACTATTAAGCCGGTCCTGGATATTAAGTCCAAAATACTTTGCAAGCAAAGATACTTGACACTTGGGGGCTAATGTGTATCGCAAGTTAAAGGTATTGTGTTACATCTGGTTTAAATATTTTTCTTTAAGCCGGGCAAGCAGCTCTAACAATTTTTCTAAGTCTACAGCATATTTATTCATAAGCAATAGACTTGGGGGCTGGTACAATAAGTATGATTGAAAGTAAGGAAGCATAAGTCATACCTCAGATTTTTGCTGTATTTGCTTCACCATGTCAATTTCCAGGTCACGGCTGCTTTGCACCTGGTTGATATAGCCCGAGACGATCTCTCCAATACTCAAATGAGTATAGTCGGTGATATCCATCTTGGCCTTACGGCATTCTAGCAACTCCTCTTTAGCCGAGCATTTGGCAAGGACGATGGGCCTGGCCGTCTCAACGAATTGAGCCTTGAGAAATTCCACTTCTGGGTCAGCCGTTTTGACTGGGCTAGGTGCCTCCGGGTTAACAGAACCATCAAGAATATCTTCAGCAGGCGGGTCAGAAGTTGGTGCTGCAATGTCTTGAGCCGGCTCAGGCGGCGGTTGATGTGTGGAAGAGTCGGGAGCAGCTATACCCTGTTCCGGTTCAGTCACCACAGGGGTTTGGGCCGGTTTATCCTTCTTGGTTTTCTTCCTGGGCTTAACCTGCACGCTGTGGGCAAAGCAGAGAAATAAGTAAAGAAACATGAAGAAAGAAAAACATAAGGTGAATAAATTGATATTACCCAGGGGCAGTCTTAAAAGCCGGCGTGTTTGATTGCATGGACTCGCCGGATGAAGGAGAGGTATCCTGGTAATTGGAGTCAGAGGAATTGAGAGGTTAACGGATTAGACCCGCCAAAGGTAAAAAAAGGGTATAAGTTGGAGATAACCTCAGTTCGACGCTTCCGGGTTGTGTCAGGCAAGCCGGAGGATAGCTCTGCATCCTTGCTGGTCCGGGTCTGCCTCCAGTTTTCAAATTGCTGTTGCTTCAAAAGAAAGTCAGGATCTTGGTAAGCCAAAGGGTGTGAAAATCTTACTTTCCGGGTTACTCTTCGAATTTTCTGACGCGACCGAAGCTCGGAGTCGGAGGAGATTATAGTTACCTCTTCCCCGACGGGTTGGCTGTTGCCCGTGTCTTCCTGAAAGAAGGTTAATATCAGTAAGGTAGTGATAAAGGAGAAAGGGAAATTGAAAACTTACCTCTTCCTCATTATCATCAGAATCATCAAGCTGAAACAGCTCAGAAGCGCTTGGCTTCCTTTTCCTTGAAGTGGTGGGCTTGGCGGTTTTCCTTTTGGCTCTCTTGTCTGCCCTGGCTTTCTTGGCCGCCTCATGATCATACTGGATTTTCCAGAAGTTATCATTTGCCTGTAAAAGGTTATAAAGGGTTATGCGTAAGAATACAGTATAACATGATAAAAAATAACCCGACGGCTGGAAACTTACTGCAGGGGCCGGGTTCTTCTTGCAAAAAGGTAGTAAGCCGAAAGCATTACTATTCACTGTGCCCTCTTTCAACAAAGACTGGGTTGTAGCTTCCACTACGTCATCTGGTAAGTCATTAGGACTATGACGCTGAGGGTCATCTTTCTCGCCTAAATAATTACACATTAAGTCGGGGCGGCAGCTTAACGGAATTATTCTCCAAGCAACCCAGACTCGGACCAGGTCAATGCCATCTAAGCCGTTCCCTAAAAGAGCTTTAATCTTCTTGATCTTGGGGGTGAGTGGCAGACGTTCAATAGCAGTCAACTTATCCGGCAGCAGGTGAGTAGGTTCAAGGCGTAATGCACGGAAGCCGGGCAGCGGGTTTTCACCAGCCGGAGAAGTATCTTGGCAGTAGAACCATGTCTGGTTCCAGTCCTTTGGATGACTCGGCAATTCAGCATAAGGGAACAGGCAGTCTCTCCGCCTTTGAATCGATATACCACCAAGGTCCAGACTGGGCCCGTTGGCCCGCTCATTCTGCCGGTTCAAATAGGACAATTCCCTGAACAAAAGTAGGCTGGGTTCTTCTCCAAGGTAGACCTCATAGAAAACTTGGAAGTTGTAGATATTTGACACGGAATTGGGCCCGATGTCTTGAGGTCTTAAGTCAAAGAAGTGCAAAACGTCTCTAAAGAATTTTGAACCGGGAGGAGCAAATCCCCGGCTCATGTGATCGGTAAAAATGATCACCTCCCCTTCCTTGGGTTGAGGTTTCTCTTCAGACGGGTCAGGAGCACGATAAGACATGACATCCTTCTTGGGCAGATGGCCAGACTTTACAAACTCGGACAGTTTGCTTTCTGTAACAATGGATGGGACCCAGTTGTAGGTAACCGGAGGTTTAACAGCTTTGGGTGCCATTGGATAAATTGAAGCCTACAACAAGATAAAGGAAATTTTCCGGTTTATTATAACCCGGAGAATAAACATTATTGGGTTATTTAGGATGGCAGCTTAAGAAGGGGCCTAATGACATACAGGTAACTATGTGATAATGTTTAACAGCTGCAGGTATTAAAGATGATTAAGGTTTTCTTAAGTCGCTAGAGGCAAGCGGTGCTGATAGCCGGTATTATCTTAAACCGGTTACACGGACTACTATGGCTGAAACAGAGTCAACAGACACAGTTTTTGGCTAAGTGTGGAGCAAACAGGTTTCACAAATTGCAATTATTATTTTGGATCAAACGATGCTCTGGAAAGGGAAAATTTCTAGACCTAAAACAGTACAGGGAAGTTCATATACTCAAGGAGGGCTTCCAAAACAAGGAAATGAGATCTATTTTCATATAGAATAAGCACACAACATCCTCCGCAGCAGTTCTATGTGGTTTTTACGATCTGAACAAGGTATTAGAGGTAAGAACTAATGGAGGTTGCGTCGGGCGACGATGAACGTCGACGAACTCAAGACAGTACTAATGCAGATCTGAGAAAGGGGGGAAAGAGAACTCACTGATGTGGAAGAACTGTGGAGGGTTGCCGTTGTTCTCTGGTCAAAAAACAGGGTGATGCAGCGGCCTGAGTCGGTGAAGACGAGGTTTCCGACGGTGGCGGCGGCGGAGCTCGAGCGGCAGAAGAGGGAGTGCGAGGAAGAAGATGACCGGAGGAAATGAAAAAGACCTAGGTCGCGCCTATTTATAAGGAGGACCGACTGAGATGGTGCGAGAAACGAGGAGATCAAGACATCATTATCGAGCGGCCCCGACACCTCGATTTTCGGGAGGGTTAGAAAAGGCAAAGATCCGTTGAAGATATGATGAATTAAAATATAAGTTTTATTGAAGATGACGTCACGATGATTTAACCCGTAGCCAGAGGATGACGTCACGGCGGGTTACAATTTTCACGCAAGACAGAAGACTAAAGGCCAGTTCATAAGGTTTTCAAAGATTGACATGAACCGGTTCAAATCAATCTGGGGCCTAATGTTGGGGATATGACTATTTGTGTAAGCCATCCAGGAGGGGCCGGGTTACGCAAATAGAGGTTCATCAGAAGCCTAAGACCAAGGCATGAAGATGGCGGTTCACTAAAAGTCTTAAAGGCCCACAGGCGACTCTGAGGCCCGTAAAGATAAACCGACATGATGGTATAACTTGTACTGTAAGGTAGAAGTAACTAGTCGCCGAGCCGGACACTGTTTATGAGCCGGCCGGGACTCTATAGGCCGCAGGGCGTCAACCCGTGTATATAAGGGGACGACCCGCCAGCGGCTTAGGGTGAGAAACAACTGATCGAGAGCCAGGCATAGCGTGTCTCGCTCCCTGGTCATCGAAACCTCAAGCAATTCCAACCCAACTAGACGTAGGCCTTCCGTCATCGTAAGGGGCTGAACTAGTATAAACCTCGCGTGTCCTTGTCCCGATTAACCCCTTTAAGCTTCCTAGTTGCAATGGCTCCACGACTAAGTCCTTGCAAAAGGACATCTGCCGTGACAATTCCACGACAGCGGTTGTTATTAAGCACATTATTATTATTACTGTTGACTCATAGTGTGACCAACTACGAACTGGGCCCTTATCCGTGGGCGCGGCTATCGATAGATTTAATATACACTCTTCAGAGGTTAATACACTATACCCACACTACAGAACCCATGGCCTCGTACTCCCATTCGGGTGGACCAACGACATTCCGACAAAACCGATCTACTGCCATGACACTCTCCCGGCCACTCCGACCCACTCCCAACTGGGCTAGTCCTGGGTGGCCCCGTGTCTACCAAAGTCACAACGACCACCGTCGTGGCCAAAACGTCCCTCACGGGGACCGGATCCATAACAACAACAACGGGCACACAAGGTTATGTCTTCTTACCGGGCCAGCGTACCGCACGCCCATAACCTTCCCTCGTTGGAGGCACCGGCAAGAGGCACGACAATAGACCCAGTTAGGACCTTCCCATAAAGGTAAGTGTGGTTGCACTGGTCAGTTCGATATGGTGGCACCATGACTCAGCCAACAGGTGTTCAAGTTCAATTTAATCCGGTTAAACTTGAATGCAATATGCTGAGCCATGATAAAATACATAATGCAATTACGATGCATGAGCATGATATCAACATCATCATGAGAGAACCACATAACTATCCACCATATCAACAATGAATCATATCCAACTAAGCATGGCATACTGCCTAGCATGAACATCATAAGTACATACTTCTCTGAAACATAGCATGACCACTAGCATCAATAATAAATATCATGCAAGAACATATCAACAATGCCATCATCCAAGCATTTAACCAACTGGATGCAATGGAACATGCATAGCAACGGTACTCAGGACAGACGGTGGTCATGTACCGAAGACCATTACCAACATCAACATGTACTACTAGCAAGCATAAGCATATGAAAAGGATAGTAGCAACTAGCAGGGCATGACAACCAGGTGCATAACAACATAGCAAGAAAGTAAGCACTAATCCGGAAGCATTACCGAAACAACGATAACCATAGTTTAAACAAGTAAACATTTAACAAATATTCAAGTTAAAAACCATGGCTACTGCATGATTATCATGCAAGTGGGTATTGTGGCTTGCCTGGGGGCGACGGAGACTCTGGGAAGAAGTGCGGTGAAGCCGCAGAACAAAACGTCAGACGATTCTTTCTCGGAGGGGGCTGATTAGAGGCAAGGGAAAAACGGTCATTTTCACTAGGAGAACACCTAGTGAAAATTATTACCAAAAGATAGAGCTCGACGAGACAAAGAAGTGAGTGTTGGTTTCACCTCAATCGGAGTTACGGTTGAAAAGTTGTGAAGTGTTGAAGATCAGGGACCAATCTGTGAATATTTCTTCACAAACAGGTCCCTGGTGAGGAAAAACAGAACACGCCTTCGTCCAGATTATGTTTTCTGCGAAGGGAAATGTATTTTCGGCCGCAATAGACAGTAAATATGCTTTGTCGAAACGAAAACGTATTTCCAGAAAAGACGTCTCGACTTATCCACGTGGACCAGGGAACGAGAGGCTTACAGGTGGGGTCCAGGCGCAGGGGAGGGGCCAGGCTCGGTCGTCTCCTTCCTCCCGCTCCTGTGCTCCCGTGCGATACATGGGAGGAGCAGGGGAGGAAACGACGAGGGGACCGGCCAACTCTGACCATCTCTGGCCGAGCCGAGGGCACCGGCGGGACCGGGGCGGCGAGGGGGTCCGGTTCAGAGGGAGCACGGCCGCCGGGTAGGAGAGGTATGGAGGGGAGAGGGGGCGCCAGGAGGACGACCGGGACGGGCGGGCGGTGGTGCTCTCCGGCGAAGCACGCACTCCGGCGAGGGGGAAAGTGGGTGGGGCGGCTGAGTGGAACGAGGGGGAGACAGTGGACGTGGAGGGGAGGAGAGAGGAGGCTCGGGTTGGCCAGAATCATGCCGAGGCCGAGGCGGCCATGGTGGACAGAGGCGAACCCTGGCGAGATGGGGCGATTCCAGAGAGCAAATCAGGCAAGGGAGAGATGGTTGAGGTGCGGAGGGACTCGGGGGTCCTTATATAGGTGCGAAGGAGGGCTCTAGAGCTCACAGACGAGCTCCCAACCAAGCTTTAATGGAGGGCAGAGGCTGGACACGGCACGGGCATGAAGCTAGCGGCGCATTTATGGCGAACCACGATGAGGCACCGATGCAGGGCGACGCAGTCAAGCACAAGAAAGCTCCAGGACATGGTTGGACGTCGAGACGAGGAGGGAGGAGACGAGCACAGTGGTCGGAACAAACCAAAGCACGCGTTCAGCCATGATGCAAGCGTTATCACCACGCGCACTAGCGCAAGCGGCGCTCTTTGGCGTGGCCGACCATGTACAGTAGATGGACCGTCGTGCCCTTAGTCCAACTGAAGAAATAAATCAGTCCAGGGGCAAAGAAGAGATTTGCACATAGCTCCAAAGTAAATCAGTAAGATGGTGCTTGTAACTTTCTGTGGTTAAACCAGCTTGGTAACGTGGTAAAGTGTTTGTCTGATGATGATCACATCCTAAGGTGATGCTGATCACCAAAACTCAGACTAATAGGAGGAGTTTAGATGAGGGTTGTAGTAGAAAGTGCAAAACTGGCCAGAATTAGGGATTTGGATGATACACTCACATACTTGATTTTCATGAGCTGATATTAAGCAGAGAGGGGTTATATGATGATATGAAGCTGCTGTAGAAGTTTCATGCCATTCAAAGTTACCAAAGTGGCACTTGCTTCACAAAGCTTCATTCTGGACAGAAACTTGGAAACATTGCACAGGGAAATTGGATTAACTAATTGAGATAAAACTTGGTGGAGGGAGTTGATATAGCTAGAATCATGTCCTGGTAAAGTTTCTGCTCAATTGAAGCAATATAAAATATAGTTGCTTCACAAACTGAAAATTTGACCAGAAACTAAGATTTGGAGCTGGGCTCACATAGATGTGTTAAATGAGCTCATATTCGGTGGAGAGCCATTATTTGATCATAGGAAGGACCTGGAAAAATTGCAACTCATTTGGATATGCCTAGCTTGTACTTCCTTCACAATCACTTCCCTCAAAAATGAACTTTGAAAAATTGCTCAGGAATATTTACTAGGAAAATTGAGTTTACTTTTGGCATGAGTCAATGATATGGACAGTAAAAGCTGTCCATGAAGTTTGGGTTGAATTGGGCAAAGATAAATAGAACTTGCTTCACAATGTACCATTTAGGACAGAATAGAAAATGAATTTATTGAGCATGATGGGAAACATGGCCAATAATATATTTTGCCATATTTGAGGAAGATATGACCCAACAAATTTATGAGAATTATTTAGGAATTTTAGGAGTGGCAGAAGTATAGGTTGCTTCACAACCTAGGGTTTTAAGGGTTATTCCTTTATCAGAAACGGAATATTCCCAACAAAAGAATATTGGATTAGGTCAAAGATGGAAATGACATGATCTTGGGATGATGATGAGGGTGACAAGCCACTATAAAACCTAGTAAGGCATGATCTTCTCAAGTTTCAGAACCACATAGCCACGGAAAAGCAAAACAAAACCGAAAATCCAAGAAAATCAAAGGAAAATGGAAAGGGCAAAAATCCAGGGTGTTACATAAAGTATGCAAGATCCAGCGCTCCATCTATGGGCTGGTGCAAGCATCTCAGAGTTGGAACATTCGCTTTGATGAAATGATTAAAGTGTTTGGGTTTATACAGACTTATGTAGAAGCCTGTATTTACAAGAAAGTGAGTGGGAGCTCTATAGCATTTCTGATATTATATGTGGATGACATACTGTTGATGGGAAATGATGTAGAACTTTTGGAAAGCATATATGCCTGCTTGAGTAAGTGTTTTTCAATGAAGGACCTTGGAGAAGCTGCATACATATTAGGCATCAAGATCTATAGAGATAGATCGAGACGCCTCATTGATCTTTCACAAAGCACATACCTTGACAAGATATTGAAGAAGTTCAATATGGATCAACCCAAGAAGGGGTTCTTGCCTCTATTGCAAGGTGTGAGATTGAGCGCAGCTCAATGCCCGACCTCGGTAGAACAAAGAGAAAAGATGAGTGTCATCCCCTATGCCTCGGTCATAGGCTCTATTATGTATGCCATGCTGTTTACCAGACCTGATGTGAACCTTGCCATAAGTTTGGTAGGGAGTTACCAAAGTGATCCCGGTATGGAACATCGGACAGCAGTCAAGAATATCCTAAAGTACCTGAAAAAGACTACGGATATGTTTCTCGTTTATGGAGGTGATGAAGATCTCGTCGTAAAGGGTTACGTCGATGCTAGCTTCGACACAGATCTAGATGACTCCAAGTCACAAACTGGATACGTGTATATTTTGAATGGTGGGGCTGTCAGCTGGTACAGTTGCAAGCAGAGCATCATGGCGGGATCTACACGTGAAGCAGAGTACATAGATGCTTCGGAAGCAGCACAAGAGGCAGTCTGGATGAAGGAGTTTATGTTGGGGAAGTAGTAATTTCAAAAAAATTCCTACGCACACACAAGATCATGGTGATGCACAGCAACGAGAGGGGAGAGTGTTGTCTACGTACCCTCGTAGACCAGAAGCGGAAGCGTTATAACAACGTGATTGATGTAGTCGTACGTCTTCACGGCCCGACCGATCAAGCACCGAAACTACGGCACCTCCGAGTTTTTGCACACGTTCAGCTCGATGACGATCCCCGGACTCCGATCCAGCAAAGTGTCGTGGATGAGTTCCGTCAGCACGACGGCGTGGTGACGATCTTGATGTTCTACCGTCGTAGGGCTTCGCCTAAGCACCGCTACAATATTATCGAGGATTAAGGTGGAGGGGGAACCGCACACGGCTAAGAGATCAATGATCAACTGTTGTGTTTCTAGGGTGCCCCCCTGCCCCCGTATATAAAGGAGTGGAGGAGGGGGCCGGCCAAGGAGGGTGGCGCGCCCAAGGGGGGGAGTCCAACTCCCACCGGGAGTAGGACTCCCCTTTTTACTATTAGGAGTAGGAGAGGGAAGGAAGAGGAAGGAGGGATGAAGGAAAGGGGGGGCCCCCCCCTCCCAATTCAGATTGGGCTTGGGGGGGCGCCCCTCCTTTCCACTAAGGCCCAATAAGGCCCATATACCTCCCGGGGGGTTCCGATAACCTCCCGGTGATCCGGTATTGTCCCAATCTTATCCGGAACCTTTCCGGTGTCCAAATATAGTCGTCCAATATATTGATCTTTATGTCTCGACCATTTCGAGACTCCTCGTCAAGTCCATGATCACATCCGGGATTCCGAACAATCTTCGGTACATCAAAATATACAAACTCATAATGAAACTGTCATCGTAACGTTAAGCGTGCGGACCCTACGGGTTCGAGAACAATGTAGACATGAGCGAGACACATCTCCGGTCAATAACCAATAGCGGAACCTGGATGCTCATATTGGCTCCTACATATTCTACGAAGATCTTTATCGGTCAGACCGCATAACAACATACGTTGTTCCCTTTGTCATCGGTATGTTACTTGCCTGAGATTCGATCGTCGGTATCTCAATACCTAGTTCAATCTCGTTACTGGCAAGTCTCTTTACTCGTTCCGTAATACATCATCTTGCAACTAACTTATTAGTTGCATTTCTTGCAAGGCTTAAGTGATGTGTATTACCGAGAGGGCCCAGAGATACCTCTCCGACAATCGGAGCGACAAATCCTAATCTCGAAATACGCCAACCCAACATGTACCTTTGGAGACACCTGTAGAGCACCTTTATAATCACCCAGTTACGTTGTGACGTTTGGTAGCACACAAAGTGTTCCTCCGGTAAACGGGAGTTGCATAATCTCATAGTCATAGGAACATGTATAAGTCATGAAGAAAGCAATAGCAACATACTAAATGATCGGGTGCTAAGCTAATGGAATGGGTCATGTCAATCACATCATTCTCCTAATGATGTGATCCCGTTAATCAAATGACAACTCATGTCTATGGTTAGGAAACATAACCATCTTCGATTAACGAGCTAGTCAAGTAGAGGCATACTAGTGACACTTTGTTTGTCTATGTATTCACACAAGTATTACGTTTCCGGTTAATACAATTCTAGCATGAATAATAAACATTTATCATGATATAAGGAAATAAATAGTAACTTTATTATTTCCTCTAGGGCATATTTCCTTCAGTTTACAATTGTAGACAGTAACATTACCGTCAGCGCCAGTCTTCTTCTTGAAGATCCATTTATTTTCAATTGCTTGCCGATCATTGGGCAAGTCAACCAAAGTCCACACTTTGTTCTCATACATGGATCCCATCTCAGATTTCATGGCTTCAAGCCATTCTATGGAATCTGGGCTTACCATTGCTTATTCATAGTTTGTAGGTTTATCATGATCTAGTAGCATGACTTAGAGAACAGGATTACCGTACCACTCTGGTGCGGATCTTACTCTGGTTGATCTACGAGGTTCACTAGTAACTTGTTCTGAAGTTTCATGATCATCATCATTAGCTTCCTCACTAATTGGTGTAGGTGTCACAGAAACCGGTTTCTGTGATGTACTACTTTCCAATAAGAGAGTAGGTACAGTTACCTCATCAAGTTCTACTTTCCTCCCACTCACTTCTTTCGAGAGAAACTCCTCTAGAAAGGATCCATTCTTAGCAACAAATGTCTTGCCTTCAGATCTGTGATAGAAGGTGTACCCAACAGTCTCCTTCGGGTATCCTATGAAGACACATTTCTCCAATTTGGGTTCGAGCTTATCAGGTTGAAGCTTTTTCACATAAGCATCGCAGCCCCAAGCTTTCAGAAACGACAACTTTGGTTTCTTGCCAAACCATAATTCATAAGGCATCGTCTCAACGGATTTTGATGGTGCCCTATTTAACGTGAATCCGGCCGTGTCTAGAGCATAACCCCAAAACGATAGCGGTAAATCTGTAAGAGATATCATAGATCCACCATATCAAGTAAAGTACGATTACGACGTTCGGACACACCATTACGCTGTGGAGTTCTGGGTGGCGTGAGTTGCGAAACTATTCCGCATTGTTTCAAATGTAAACCAAACTCGTAACTCAAATATTCTCCTCCACGATCAGATCATAGAAACTTTATTTTCTTGTTACGATGATTTTCAACTTCACTCTGAAATTCTTTGAACTTTTCAAATGTTTCAGACTTATGTTTCATTAAGTAGATATACCCATATCTACTTAAATCATCTGTAAAGGTGAGAAAATAACGATATCCGCCATGAGCTTCAACATTCATTGCACCACATACATCTGTATGTATGATTTCCAACAAATCTGTTGCTCTCTCCATAGTACCGAAGAACGGCGTTTTAGTCATCTTGCCCATGAGGCACGGTTCGCAAGTACCAAGTGATTCGTAATCAAGTGGTTCCAAAAGTCCATCAGTATGGAGTTTCTTCATGCGCTTTACACCGATATGACCTAAACGGCAGTGCCACAAATAAGTTGCACTATCATTATCAACTCTGTATCTTTTGGCTTCAACATTATGAATATGTGTATCACTACTATCGAGATTCATCAAAAATAGACCACTCTTCAAGGGTGCATGACCATAAAAGATACTACTCATGTAAATAGAACAACCATTATTCTCTGATTTAAATGAATAACCGTCTCGCATCAAACAAGATCCAGATATAATGTTCATGCTCAATGCTGGCACCAAATAACAATTATTTAGGTCTAATACTAATCCCGATGGTAGATGTAGAGGTAGCGTGCCGACCGCGATCACATCGACTTTGGAACCATTTCCCACGCGCATCGTCACCTCGTCCTTCGCCAGTGTTCGCTTAATCCGTAGTCCCTGTTTTGAGTTGCAAATATTAGCAACAGAACCAGTATCAAATACCCAGGTGCTACTGCGAGCTCTAGTAAGGTACACATCAATAACATGTATATCACATATACCTTTGTTCACCTTGCCATCCTTCTTATCCGCCAAATACTTGGGGCAGTTCTGCTTCCAGTGACCAGTCTGCTTGCAGTAGAAGCACTCAGTTTCAGGCTTAGGTCCAGACTTGGGTTTCTTCTCCTGAGCAGCAACTTGCTTGCTGTTCTTCTTGAAGTTCTCCTGCTTCTTCCCCTTGCCTTTTTTTCTTGAAACTAGTGGTCTTGTTGACCATCAACACTTGATGCTCCTTCTTGATTTCTACCTCCACGGATTTTAGCATTGCAAAGAGCTCGGGAATTGTCTTATCCATCCCTTGCATATTATAGTTCATCACGAAGCTCTTGTAGCTAGGTGGAAGTGATTGGAGAATTCTGTCAATGACGCAATCATCCGGAAGATTAACTCCCAGTTGAATCAAGTGATTATTATACCCAGACATTTTGAGTATATGCTCACTGACAGAGTTGTTCTCCTCCATCTTGCAGCTATAGAACTTATTGGAGACTTCATATCTCTCAATCCGGGCATTTGCTTGAAATATTAGCTTCAACTCCTGGAACATCTCATATGCTCCATGACGTTCAAAACGTCGTTGAAGACCTGGTTCTAAGCCGTAAAGCATGGCACATTGAACTATCGAGTAGTCATCAGCTTTGCTCTGCCAGACATTCTTAACATCGTCAGTTGCATCAGCAGCAGGCCTGGCACCCAGCGGTGCTTCCAGGACGTAATTTTTCTTTGCAGCAATGAGGATAATCCTCAAGTTACGGACCCAGTCCGTATAATTGCTACCATCATCTTTCAACTTTGCTTTCTCAAGGAACGCATTAAAATTCAACGGAACAACAGCACGTGCCATCTATCTACAATCAAACATAAACAAGCAAGATACTATCAGGTACTAAGTTCATGATAAATTTAAGTTCAATTAATCATATTACTTAAGAACTCCCACTTAGAAAGACATCCCTCTAATCTTCTAAGTGATCACGTGATCCAAATCAACTAAACCATAACCGATCATCACGTGAAATGGAGTAGTTTTCAATGGTGAACATCACTATGTTGATCATATCCACTATATGATTCACGCTCGACCTTTCAGTCTCAGTGTTTCGAGGCCATATCTGCATATGCTAGGCTCGTCAAGTTTAACCTGAGTATTCTGCGTGTGCAAAACTGGCTTGCACCCGTTGTAGATGGACGTAGAGCTTATCAGACCCGATCATCACGTGGTGTCTGGGCACGACGAACTTTGGGAACGGTGCATACTCAGGGAGAACAGTTTTATCTTGAAATTTAGTGAGAGATCATCTTATAATGCTACCGTCAATCAAAGCAAGATAAGATGCATAAAAGATAAACATCACATGCAATCAATATAAGTGATATGACATGGCCATCATCATCTTGTGCTTGTGATCTCCATCTCCGAAGCATCGTCATGATCACCATCATCACCGGCGCGACACCTTGATCTCCATCGTAGCATCGTTGTCGTCTCGCCTATCTTATGCTTCTACGACTATCGCTACCGCTTAGTGATAAAGTAAAGCATTACAGGGCGATTGCATTGCATACAATAAAGCGACAACCATATGGCCCCTGCCAGTTGCCGATAACTTGGTTACAAAACATGATCATCTCATACAATAAAATTTAGCATCATGCCTTGACCATATCACATCACAACATGCCCTGCAAAAACAAGTTAGACGTCCTCTACTTTGTTTGTTGCAAGTTTTACGTGGCTGCTACAGGCTTAGCAAGAACCAATCTTACCTACGCATCAAAAACCACAACGATAGTTTGTCAAGTTGGTGCTGTTTTAACCTTCGCAAGGACCGGGCGTAGCCACACTCGGTTCAACTAAAGTTGGAGAAACTGACCCTTGCCAGCCACCTGTGTGCAAAG
The DNA here is from genome assembly GCF_003073215.2 of Triticum urartu. Lineage (NCBI taxonomy): Eukaryota > Viridiplantae > Streptophyta > Magnoliopsida > Poales > Poaceae > Triticum > Triticum urartu. Next base: position 562,462,795 of record NC_053024.1, read on the forward strand.
CACGTCGGTAGAACCAGTCTCGCGTAAGCGTACGCGTAATGTCGGTCCGGGCCGATTCATCCAACAATACCGCCGAACCAAAGTATGACATGCTAGTAAGCAGTATGACTTATATCACCCACAACTCACTTGTGTTCTACTCGTGCATATAACATCAACACATAAAACCTAGGCTCTGATGCCACTGTTGGGGAACGTAGTAATTTCAAAAAATTTCCTACGCACATGCAAGATCATGGTGATGCACAGCAACAAGAGGGGAGACTGTTGTCTACGTACCCTCGTAGACCGGAAGCGGAAGCGTTATAACAACGCGGTTGATGTAGTCGTACGTCTTCACGGCCCGACCGGTCAAGCACCAAAACTACGACACCTCCGAGTTTTTCACACGTTCAGCTCGATGACGATCCCCGGACTCCGATCCAGCAAAGTGTCGGGGATGAGTTCCGTCAGCACGACGACGTGGTGACGATCTTGATGTTCTACTGTCGTAGGGCTTCGCCTAAGCACCGCTACAATATTATCGAGGATTATGGTGGAGGAGGGTACCGCACATGGCTAAGAGATCAATGATCAATTGTTGTGTTTCTAGGGTGCCCCCTGCCCCCGTATATAAAAGAGTGGAGGAGGAGGCCGGCCAAGGAGGGTGGCGCACCCAAGGGGGGAGTCCAACTCCCACCGGGAGTAGGACTCCCCCTTTTCCTATTAGGAGTAGGAGAGGGAAGGAAGAGGAAAGAGGGAGGAAGGAAAGGGGGGCCGGCCCCCCTACCAATTCGGATTGGGCTTGGGGGGCGCGCCCCCTCCCTTGCTCCTTTCCCCTCCTTTTCACTAAGGCCCAATAAGGCCCATATACCTCCCGGGGGGTTCCGATAACCTCCCGGTGATCCGGTATTGTCCCACTCTTACCCGGAACCTTTCCGGTGTCCAAATATAGTCGTCCAATATATTGATCTTTATGTCTCGACCATTTCGAGACTCCTCGTCAAGTCCGTGATCACATCCGGGATTTTGAACAACCTTCGGTACATCAAAATATATAAACTCATAATGAAACTGTCATCGTAACGTTAAGCGTGCGGACCCTACGGGTTCGAGAACAATGTAGACATGACCGAGACACGTCTCCGGTCAATTACCAATGGCGGAACCTGGATGCTCATATTGGCTCCTACATATTCTACGAAGATCTTTATCGGTCAGACCGCATAACAACATACGTTGTTCCCTTTGTCATCGGTATGTTACTTGCCCGAGATTCGATCGTCGGTATCCCATACCTAGTTCAATCTCATTGCCGGCAAGTCTCTTTACTCGTTCCGTAATACATCATCTCGCAACTAACTCATTAGTTGCAATGCTTGCAAGGCTTATGTGATGTGCATTACCGAGAGGGCCCAGAGATACCTCTCCGACAATCGGAGTGACAAAACCTAATCTCGAAATACGCCAACCCAACATGTACCTTTGGAGACACCTGTAGTACTCCTTTATAATCACCCAGTTACGTTGTGACGTTTGGTAGTACCCAAAGTGTTCCTCTGGTAAACGGGAGTTGCATAATCTCATAGTTACAGGAACATGTATAAGTCATGAAGAAAGCAATAGCAACATACTAACCGATCGGGTGCTAAGCTAATGGAATGGGTCATGTCAATCACATCATTCTCCTAATGATGTGATCCCGTTAATCAAATGACAACTCATGTCTATGGTTAGGAAACATAACCATCTTCGATTAACGAGCTAGTCAAGTAGAGGCATACTAGTGACACTTTGTTTGTCTATGTATTCACACAAGTATTACATTTTCGGTTAATATAATTCTAGCATGAATAATAAACAGTTATCATGATATAAGGAAATAAATAGTAACTTTATTATTTCCTCTAGGGCATATTTCCTTCAGTTTATCACTGACCTAGGTGTGATTCCCAATGCGTCAGGCCTGATGACTGTCTTCTGTGACAACACTGGAGCTATTGCCCTTGACAAGGAGCCCAGGTTTCACAAGAAGATTAGGAACATCAAGTGTCGCTTCAACTCCATTTGTGAATATATTCAAGATGGAGACATAGATATTTATAAAGTACATACGGATCTGAATGTCACAGATCCGTTGACTAAACCTCTTCCACGAGCAAAACATGATTAGGACCAGAACTCTATGGGTGTTCGATTCATCACAATGTAACTAGATTATTGACTCTAGTGCAAGTGGGAGACTGTTGGAAATATGCCCTAGAGGCAATACTAAAATAGTTATTATTATATTTCCTTGTTCATCATAATTTTCTATTTGCTCATGATATAATTGTATTAACCGGAAACTGTAATACATGTGTGAATACATAGACCACAACATGTCCCTAGTGAGCCTTAGTTGACTAGCTCGTTGATCAATAGATGGTTATGGTTTCCTGACCATGGACATTGGATGTCGTTGATAACGGGATCACATCATTAGGAGAATGATGTGATGGACAAGACCCAATCCTAAGCATAGCACAAGATCGTATAGTTCGCTTGCTAGAGCTTTTCTAATGTCAAGTATCATTTCCTTAGACCATGAGATTGTGCAACTCCCGGATGCCGTAGGAATGCTTTGAGTGTATCAAACGTCACAACGTAACTGGTGTCTATAAAGGTGCACTAGAGGTATCTCCGAAAGTGTCTGTTGGGTTGGCACGAATCGAGACTGGGATTTGTCACTCCGTATGACGGAGAGGTATCTTGGGGCCACTCGGTAATGCATCATCATAATGATCTCAATGTGACTAAGGAGTTAGCCACGGGATCATGCGTTACTAAACGAGTAAAGAGACTTGCTAGTAATGAGATTGAACAAGGTATGGGGTTACCGACGATCGAATCTCGGGAAGTAACATACTGATGGACAAAGGGAATTGTATACGGGATTGATTGAACCCTGACATCGTGGTTCATCCGATGAGATTATCGTGGAACATGTGGGAGCCAATATGGGTATCCAGATCCCGCTATTGGTTATTGGCCGGAGAGGTGTCTCAGTCATGTCTGCATGGTTCCTGAACTCGTAGGGTCTACACACTTAAGGTTCGGTGACGCTAGAGTTGTTATGGGAAATTGTATGTGGTTACCGAGTTCGGAGTCCTGAATGAGATCCTGGACATCACGAGGAGTTCCGGGATAGTCCGGAGGTGAAGATTTATATATGGGAAGTCCAGTTTCAGTCACCGGAATAGTTTCGGGGGTTATCGGTATTGTACCGGGACCACCGAAAGGTGTCCAGGGTCCACCGGGTGGGGCCACCTGCCCGGAGGCCTTAGTGGGCTGAACATGGGTGGGAATTAGCCCTCTAGTGGGCTAGTGCGCCCCCAAGGGCCCAAGGCGCCTAGGGTTGAAAACCCTAAGGGGTGGGGGCGCCTCCCACATGCTTGGGGGGAAAGTCTCCCCCCTTTGCCGCCCCCCTCTAGATGCATCTAGGGGCCCCGGCCCCCTCTCCCTTTCACCATATAAATAGTGGGGGGTGGGAGGGAAGCCGCACCCTTCCCCGGGCGCAGCCCTTGCACCCTCCAACTCCTCCTCCTTCGCAGCGCTTGGCGAGGTCCTGCTGGTAAACCGCAAGCTCCACCACCACGTTGTCGTTCTACCGGAGCTCTCCCTCAACTTCTCCTCTCCCCTAGCTGGATCAAGAAGGAGGAGACGTCCCCGGGCTGTACGTGTGTTGAACGCGGAGGCGCCGTCCATTTGGTGCTTGGATCGGATCTCCCGTGATTTGAATCGCCGCGAGTACGACTCCATCAACCGCGTTCTTGTAATGCTTCCGCTTAGCGATCTTCAAGGGTATAAAGATGCACTCCCTCTCTCTCTCTCTCTCTCCTTGCTAGCATCTCCTAGATTGATCTTGATGACACGTAGGATTTTTTTTGAATTATTACTACGTTACCCAACATGCTCTGTGCGAGCATAACATCTAGGGCAGCCGCCGCCGCGACCGCCAAGAATTTTTTGGTGCCCTCGCCTCCGTCTGCCATCTTGGCGCTGCGAGTTGGGGGCCTCACATCTTCAAGAGTTCTGAGTTTTTCTTCATTGGTCATTGTCTAATGATCATCGTTTTGTGTGAGAATAAATTTATTCTTGTTCTTTTGGCAGTGTCATGAGATTAGAGAGTTTTCTGTCCTCACTGATCCGATTATTCGGATCTAATGAGTTTATCTTGGTGTGTCAAACTTTTTTGTTGGTTTGATTCTTTGTGGAGTTGAAATCTTTAATCGACATCACGGTGAAGATATTGTCGTCTGACGACCTGCACTTCTAGGGGATCATTCCCGACCCAAGTACGTTCATCGATCAAGGCTTCCCATCTTTTTGGATGGGCGACTCGAGGTGCTTTCAAAGACCATGCGGGTGAAAGAGTGACAACATCTTTGCTACAGTCTAATTGCAGTTTTTTTACCAAAGTGTTTGGAGTATTTCTTCGAGCAGAGATTGATACCGCGAAGAAGGTGTTTTCAAGAGATTTCATTGTAATTCTTAGTCATAAGAGTTACTTCGTATTTTCTTGGATCTTAAGTCCGAATCAGTGTACCTGTTCTTGTTATGAGTATGAATAAAGTTACTGATGTTTCTAAAAAGAATTGCTTTGATCGTTTATATATTATTATTATTATTATTATTATTATTATTATTATTATTATTATTATTATTATTATTATTATTATTACTACTACTATCTTAATCTAGTTTACATTTCAAAATATTGTAAACGTATATACTCCAAAAACATAATGTATTCCTCAACTGCTCAACAAGATTTGAAAAATGTTAACACAATGTAAAAAAATTGTCATTGAAACTTTTAAAAAATTATACCATTACAATATGTTGAGACATTTTAAAAAAATAACGTTTAAAAATGTTTTGCATCATTCAAAAATATATTTCAAAAATCTTAATACAATGTAAAACATTATGTTTTTAAAATGTTTATACAATGTATTAAATTATGTTCGCATAGTTAAAAAATGTTTTGCATTATTCAAAAATATATTTCAACATGTATTTGAAAAATGTTTAAGACGTATTCAAACAAAAGTTCAAAAACATGTATTTAAAATGTTAAACTTCTATAATTATATTATGTGTATACCAAAAGTGTATAATGTGTATGAAACAAATAGGCTTGAAAACATTTCTTTGAGCAAATGTTAATTATATATTAGAGAAATGGTAAAGGTGTCCATCGCTACTATAAATAACATCACAAGTTTCACCAATATAGTCAAAAATAGCACAAAACCTACCTAAACAATCCTTTCGATTCAACAAAAACCATAAGAAAAATGTACATGTACATAAGAATATGCTCCAAGATTTTTTTAATGCATTTCAAACATATTTAAATACCATGAAAAACATTTTTTAAATACAAGAAAAAAAACTAATGTATAAGATAGATATGTGTTTAATACATGGTGAACGTCTTTTAATACACGATGACTATTTTGTAGATACATGACGAACATTTCAAATACATCATAAATATTTTAATACATGGAACTTTTTAGTACTCGGCAATTTCTTAATACATAATGACCATTTTTAAGTATAGGATAAACATTTTTAATAAACACTATTAATACAAGATGTACATCTTTTTACAGTGAACATTTGCAATACAACATGAATATATGTTTTAGACATGATGAAGACTTTTAATAAATCTTTATCATTTTGATACATGGTGAAAAGGTTTTGAATGCATGATGGACATTTCAATTAAAATGCAAACATTTCCAATACATTACAAACCTTTTTATATATACACGACAAAAATTTATAAATACACAAACATGTTAAAGAAACCATAAATATTTTAATAAACGACGAACATATTTTCATATAAAATGTACATTTTAAAATACACATGGAAAAATACACCATCAATAATTTTTCATACATGCCAAACCAACTTCTAAATCATAATGAACAATTTTAGTAGCGAAAGAAGAAAAAGAATCATAAGAAAAGAAAAGACCTGATAAAAAAGAGAATTAAAAAAAGGAATAATAATCATTCAAATACGTAAATTAATAATAATATTTATTATTCCCTCTAGGACATATTTCATTCAATCAAGTCAATAGTGCTGATAATAATAGCACTTGTGCGGTTGTGCCACAAGGCCTTATTTACATGTTTAGAATCATTATAACTGTGCAACTTTCAAGCCCTCCCAGACCATCAACATTCAGAGTCGTCCGATCGTCACTTGTTACCATTTTCGGCCGTCAGATTAGCCTAGGATCGCATGCACGCTCGCCTCGTTCGCTACAGTTGAGCGCTAATCGTCCTGGGCCGCTTCTCCGGTCACTTTTTTGGGCCTCTGTCGTTAAATTGGGCTTAATGGGCTTCCAGCAGCCTCCCATCCGTGCAGGTGGAGATGAAGGGAAAAAAGTACTACATGACTCGCAACCCTCGTTTTGTTCACAAAGGTCGCAGCCTTCCTCATTCGTGTGGCGGCTCCTCGGTCTTCGAGACCATGTTGGGCTCCGATCGATGCGGGAGATATGACTCCCATGGCCACCGCGCTGTGTTCTGACCGACGCGACGAACGGCCTTGACGGGCGACGGCACGGTGTCCGCTCAGTCGCACTTGCACAGCGCGACGGGACGATGCGGTAACGACGAATAGCAGTATGTCGATTGGAGTTCCATCGCCAGTGATTGATTGATTGGTTAATGGCCATAAAAACAGGTCAGTTTCGTTTGTCCATTCATATTTATCTTTTAAGTCACGGGCGCCCGGCAAAATTGACAATTTTGACCTATGAACGAAATCAAATCACAAAACGAACTGCCGTGAAACTATTTCACGCGGCTGACCTTTTTGTGTGACGCCTGACACGAAGGCGTCACACTACACTATGCAACGCCTCGCAGATAGCCGCTACACGCCTGGCCAGCGTCGCACCCATGTGATCCAAAAATTACTAAGTCAGTGTGCAGCGCGTGAGAATTAGGCGCGACACTATACAGTGTAGCGCCTAGCTTCTAGGCATTGCACTAGTGGTTGCTTTATTTTGTAGTGCAACCACTAGTGCAGCGCCTGAGAGCTAGGCGCCACACTATACAGTGCAGCGCCTAGCTCGTAGGCTCTGCACAATGACTTAGCAATTTTTAGGCAGTTTGGGGTGCAACGTTGGCCAGGCGTGTAGCGCCTATCTGTGAGGCGTTACACAATGTAGTGTGACACCTTCGTATCGGTCGTCACACAAAAAGGTCAGCCACGTGAAATAGTTTCACGAGAAGTTCATTCTGTGATTTGATTTCGTTCACAGGTCAAATTTGTCAAATTTGCCTGGGCGCCCATATAATCCCAACCTGGCCGCTGCTCCTTCCCCAAACCATTCTGCGACAGAGATTGGTGATGCTTAGGTCTCTAAGTTATTCTAATCCCCCCACCTTCCCCAACATTTGATTGATTGGTGATGTTTAGGTCTGTAAGTTATTCTAATCCCACCCCTCTTCCCCCAATTCTCAATTCTTCATCCATTTTCAGAAATTGTTTCATTGATGTTGTTCTTTATGTTCACAAACAACGCAGGTCCGTTCTGGTAGGTTAGCTCATTATGCTGGATTAAACGGTTTAGGGATTACCCATTTAGAATATGATGTGCTGATTTTAAATTCAATGTTTTTGTCAAATTTTTGCTATAATAGTTTAGAGACATCTATAGATTATCCCTTGCTGCTCGCATTACTCTTTGACCAAGTGCACAGTGAACTTAGGGTAATCATCTGAGTTTTTGCAATCTGCTGAAATGTTATCCCTTTTACGAATGTCTTCTTTGGCTCATATTTCGAAATGATTGCAGGTTCTCTAGAGGACGGATTTCTCACCGCAAAAAAGAAAGAAGAAAAAAAGAACGGATTTCTTTCTTTCTTGCAGCTGAATCTACCAATATCCAGTGGTCAACGGACAGGTTAGTATGAGTATCCTCATATGCTGTTATGCCTCATTTAACTTGTGCCCCATATAACTATCTATGCATATTATATTTACCTTTCTATTCATACAATATGATGCCACTCTCTATGATTGATTGAAATAATTGCAGTACTGCCTGTTGTTTTTACCCTATATATGCAGCAGGTTAGTCAGCAAGTTAAAAATGCACAAACGAAACAGGAATATTGTTCAAGGTGCTGATGCCTCCACATCACTTTCCTGAAACTTCTTATGCAGCAGAATAAGCCAACCCAGTGAAACCGAAGTTCAGTGAATTGATCCAGAGAACCTGCTTTAATTTTGGGGGTGCAAAGAATAGCATCACTAAAGAAAAAATTCTATAACTCGATGTAGAGTTGGGGAAAGAGTGTAGGTAGGAAGGAGGGGACCCTTGGAGAAGGGGGGAAGATGAATGTCAACCATGCCTGCCGGTGAAGGATCTGCGGAAGTAAGGAGGGGAATGAGGAAGGAGAACTGGACGATGGAGCCCATGTTGCCTGTATGTGTAATTCTACTGGTTTTAGTGCATCTAACATATTCTTTATCCTTCCATTCATTTAACAAATTGCACAGAACGAAAAATGAGTTCCTTATCTCAGCCTATAATAATGTTCTTTTCCTGCAATTTGATGTCAATAAATCCATTTTGACGCTTGCCCTGCTGAAAGTTACACCATGAAATATAGAGGATTTTAATTTTGTCAGCAAGTTGTCAGATTATTAAACTTATAAAGTTTTTTCTATTATTATGCATCTATATATAGGTACTTTGTGAATTTATGGTCGGAGCCGAGAGGAAGCTGAAAAGTAGTAAACAATTCAGCACAGGTTGGTTTTGATGCATTGCCAATTTGATACATATCGACATACAGTACCATGTTTGCTATATCGCATTGACGGTCGAGCCCGGCCATCGAAGCCCGACGACAGTGACAATGGGAAGGAGAATTTTTGGTTAGTCGGCCCTTCGTTAATTTATTCTATGTGATAATATTAATCCGCACTAGGATTTAGGCTGCAGTAATTTCTTGATATAGATGGAATTAGCTAGGGGCAGCAATCTCTTGTTCTATTCTCACAAAATGATACCAGAAATTAGACATGCCATGCTGATTCTATCATTTCGATTAAATTTGTAACAGATTGTGTTTGTGTTTGTGTAGTTATGAAGAGTGAAAACAACGTATAGATTTTACGAGATAGTTGGATCAAGTAAAAAATGAAGGACCACAACAAACTATCAAAAGCATTCAACATATTTGCTATGTATTAAGAAATCTTTGTCTCATAACAGTCCCTTTGGTTACTACATACTTGTCCATAGGACTATAGCAGTCTTTGTTTCATACGATTCCACCATTGTTGTCCTCTACAACAAGAAAAGAAAGTTTTCTACGATGTCTTTGGCTCTTCCTATACAAAATTCTAATACAACTATGCGCTTGCTGAAGAAGTAAAATATAAATTTGTTTATCTGGACCCATATGATTTATTATTGGGACAAATAGCATAAGCATATTAACTAATGGTAATGTTACTCGGACTTATATGTTACTAAGATGATACACACTTACCTTATTTGGCCTGATTTGTTCTTTTTATTGTGAATTTCTGAATTATTGATTTATAGTTTTAGTTGTGCATTAGCATATAAGATGGAATCAAAATAAATTACATAAAGAAAAATATTTTTCTCTGTCTCGTGTGCTATATTCCCTAACTCTCTCACCCATGCAGGTGGATTTTACAAGTTTTCATTCTGCTTGATAGCACTGCAGTGCCATAATTTGAGACAGGCATAGAAGCCCATGTCTTCTTAGATGGACTATATGTTTATATGCTCATAGTTAGTGTAATGTATTGTAGCGATCCACATGTTACGTCAAATTCGTGTCGATATTCAAGGATACATTGCACTTTTTTCTAACTGAAATGTGAACTGATCATATGACTGATATATGATATTAGGAGGTATATATCAATCCTCACATATTTTTTGATTCAATAATGCTATTACTTTCATTTTTGTTATTTATGTTTCCTCTGTGCGCGTATCTCTGTATAATATCTAATTTTAACAAATGTGATGCTCGCCTGCACTTTTTTCTAACTGAAATGTGAACTGATCATATGACTGATATATGCTATTAGGAGGTATATATCAATCCTCACATATTTTTTGATTCAATAATGTTATTACTTTCATGTTTGTTATTTATGTTTCCTCCGTGCGCGTAGCTCTGTATAATATCTAATTTTAACAAATGTGATGCTCGCCTGCAACACGTAGCAACAATTACAACATGCTATTTATGACCATCATCGCTATGAGTTTCTGTGTTGCTAAGCTATTTTGTTTCCAGAAATTCTCATGGTGATGCGACTTAGGGAGATCATGAAGTAACCATAAGTTCCAGATCTTCAGAAAAAGATGATCCATTAGAATTTTGTAGTTAACTAACTAACATAGCTGTTATGCCATTTTACCGTTCTGACATCAAGAGTGTACATACTCATCATGGTGATTGGTAAAAACAATTTACCCTTCTACTTAAGATTTGTGGTTACTTTTGATTAACTCATAATAACATAAATTTCTACGTATCCATATATTTCTGAATCCACTATCATTTTATTGTAAAAATGAATGGGCGCGGCAACGCGCGCTGTCATGGTCTAGTATATGGTATAGAGCCACAAAATGGGTGTCAGTACAACACGCTCATAAAAAAAATAACACGCTAGATTTGAGGCAGAGTACAGTTCGGTATATAACCGGCAACCGAGATCAATGCAATTAGGGCTGCAAACGAGTCGAGCTCGAGCTAGTTGGAGTTGGCTCAGCTCAACTCATATGAAAATCCGAGCGAGCTAAAACTAAGTGAAGCTCATGATCGAGCTGTAGAACATGACTCGTGCTCAGCTTGTAACGACCTCGAGTCGATCTCGAGCTAATTTTAAGCTAAATGAGATGGTAAAAATTATAAATCTATGGATGAAAAACAAAAAATTAAGGTGAATATGATGGGAACCTTTCCCAAAAATATAGGATATTTAACACATAGTAGACCATGTGTCATAATTAGGCCTAAATCTTCTCCGCACTTAATTAAGTTTCCATGTTCGTTGGTAAATAAAATGGAGAAAAATTATGGACAACATATATGGTAAGAAATTATCTTATTTTCATTTAATATATGGCATGATCATTTAGCATAATGATATTCTGTCGAGCTATTAAGCTAAAATCGAGCGAGCCAACATTGGCTTAAGATCGACTTGTTTCTCAGTCGAGCTACATAAAGTATTCAAACTCAGCTTGTTTTTTTTTGAGTCGATCTCGAGTGGCTCACAGAGCCTCGAGCTTTTCTTGCAGCCCTAAACGTAATATAGAAATCACCAAGAGTGGTTACCGATGAGGTGCCACCACTGTGGGACTCATACAGAAAATAACCGGCAACATAGGATCAGCAAGAGATAAAGGAAGGTAACCAATAAGACGGAACTGTTACGTTTACCATAGATTCAATGAGATCACATGGAGATTTTTAACATCATTTGTAGCGTCTCTATACCTACAAATAAAAGGTGCGTTTCCTTGATTTTTTTTCATCCCTTCACTGTCGGAAAGATCTCTTTTTCTATCCAAGGTGGTAACAATTTTTATTTTGTGTCCGTCTGAATTACACATGTGGTTGTGCGCTATGGCCCAGCGAAGCCTGCTCAATTATTTTTCTACGCACAGCGCGGCAAATAGTCGGAGATTCACAAAGCGCGCCTGAGGGATTCCTGGATTAGGGGGTGTCCAGATGGCCGGACTATACCTTCAGCCGGACTCCTGGGCTATGAACATACAAGATTGAAGACTTCGTGCCGTGTCCGGAAGAGACTTTCCTTGGCGTGGAAGGCAAGGTTGGCGATACGGATATGAAGATCTCCTACCATTGTAACCGACTTTCTGTAACCCTAACCCTCTCCGGTGTCTATATAAACCGGAGGGTTTTAGTCTGTAGGACAACATACAGAACAACAATCATACCATAGGCTAGCTTCTAGGGTTTAGCCTCTCCGATCTCGTGGTAGATCTACTCTTGTACTACCCATATCATCAATATTAATGAAGCAGGATGTAGAGTTATACCTCCATCGAGAGGGCCCGAACCTGGGTAAAACTTCGTGTCCCTTACCTCCTGTTACCATCCGGCCTAGACGCACAGTTCGGGACCCCCTACCCGAGATCCGCCGGTTTTGACACCGACATTGGTGCTTTCATTGAGAATTCCTCTGTGTCGTCGCCGTCAGGCTCGATGGCTCCTACGATCATCAATAGCGATGCAGTCCAGGGTGAGACCTTCCTCCCCGGACAGATCTTCGTCTTCGGCGGCTTCGCACTGCGGGCCAATTCACTTGGCCATCTGGAGCAGATCGAAAGCTATGCCCCTGGCCGTCAGGTCAGATTTGGAAGCTTAAACTACACGGCTGACATCCGCGGGGACTTGATCTTCGACGGATTCGTGCCACTGCCGAGTGCGCCGCACTATCACGATGAGCATGATCTAGCTCTGCCGCCGAACAGTGCCCTGGAGGCCGCACCCGCATCGGCTTCGACCCTCAATTCGGAGCCAACTGCGCTGATCGAGGATGGGTGGTTGGACGCCGCCTCATGGGCTGCGATCCCAATGGCGATCGAGCCGAACATCAGCCCCGCACTCTGCGAGACTTGTGACTCCAAGGAGCCGGACTCCTCTCCGGACTCCGAACCCTCCGCGCCCCTGCCGATCGAATCCGATTGGGCGCCGATCATGGAGTTTACTACCGCAGACATCTTCCAGCACTCGCCTTTCGGCGATATTCTGAAGACACTAAAGTCTCTCTCTTTATCAGGAGAGCCCTGGCCGGACTACGGTCAGCAAGGTTGGGGTACGGACGATGAAGAAATTCAAAGCCCACCCACCACCCACTTTGTAGCCACTGTCGACGATTTAACCGACATGCTCGACTTCGACTCCGAAGACATCGACGATATGGACGCCGATGAAGAACCAGCGCCTATCGGGCCCTGTAAAGCCACCTCGTCGTATGACATATACATGGTGGACACCCCAAAAGAAGGAGATGGCGATGGAACAGCGGAGGATGACCCCTCCAAGAAACAGCCTAAGCGCCGATGCCAGCGGCGCCGCTCAAAATCCCGCCAAAACAAATACGGCGATTCCAGCACGGGAGATAATAATACTCCGAAGAGTGCCGAAGGAAACCCTCTCTAGCAAGATTCAGCACAGGAGGATGGAGAAACCAGCCCTCATGAGAGAGCGACAGACAGAGAGGTCGAGGACGATAATCATATGCCTCCCTCCGAAGATGAGGCAAGCCTCGACGATGACGAATTCATCGTGCCAGAGGATCCCGTCGAGCAAGAGCGTTTTCAACGCAGGCTTATGGCCACGGCAAGAAGCCTCAAGAAAAAACAGCAACAGCTTAGAGCTGATCAAGATTTGCTAGTTGACAGATGGACTGAAGTCCTTGCGGCCGAAGAGCATAAACCTGAACGCCCCTCCAAGAGCTACCCAAAGCGCAGGTTGCTACCCCGATTAGAGGAGGAAGCACTTGATACGGCCGACCGGCCACCTCGTGGCCGCGACAGAGAGGCCTCTCGGCCCTCCACTCAAGCCGCACCCCGTACCAAGGCACGGGAAAATGCGCCGGACTTGCGAGATATGTTGGAGGACAAGACAAGGGAAACAAGATCGATCTATGGATCGCGTGGGCGCCCCACGACTCGAGACGGTAACTGTCACGCCGGCCACAAATTCGGCAGGGCCGAACACAGTAGACAAAGCTCATTGGAGCTACGTCGTGATATAGCCCAGTACAGAGGCGCCGCACACCCACTATGCTTCATAGACGAAATAATGGATCATCAAATCCCCGAGGGTTTCAAACCCGTAAACATCGAATCATATGATGGCACAACAGATCCTGCGGTATGGATCGAGGATTATCTCCTTCATATCCACATGGCCCGCGGCAATGATTTCCACGCCATCAAATACCTCCCACTCAAGCTTAAAGGACCAGCTCGGCATTGGCTTAACAGCTTGCCAACAGGATCAATCAGTTGTTGGGAGGACCTGAAAGCCGCATTCCTCGACAATTTCCAGGGCACTTATGTGTGACCCCCAGACGCCGATGACCTAAGTCACGTAATTCAGCAGCCAGAGGAATCAGCCAGGCAATTCTGGACACGGTTCCTAACAAAGAAAAATCAAATAGTCGACTGTCCGGACGCTGAGGCCCTAGCAACCTTCAAGCACAATATCCGTGACGAGTGGCTTGCCCGGCACCTTGGAAAGGAAAAGCCGAAGTCTATGGCAGCACTCACGACACTCATGACCCGCTTTTGCGCGGGAGAAGACAGTTGGCTTGCTCGTAGCAACAATATGACCAAGAACACTGGTAATTCAGATTCCAGGGACAGTAGTGGCAGGTCGCGTCGCAACAAGCAGAAGCGCCGTATTAACGGTGACAATGCTGAGGATACGACAGTTAATGCCGGATTCAGAGGCTCTAAATCCGGTCAGCGGAAAAAGCCATTCAAAAGGAATCCTAGGGGCCCGTCCAGTTTGGACCGAATACTCGACCGCTTGTGCCAGATACATGGCACCCCCGAAAAGCCGGCCAATCACACCAACAGGGATTGTTGGGTGTTCAAGCAGGCAGACAAGTTAAATGCCGAAAATGAAGACAAGGGGCTGCATAGCGATGACGACGAGGAGCCCCGGCCGCCGAACAACAGTGGACAGAAGGGTTTTCCCCCACAAGTGCGGACAGTGAACATGATATACGCAACCCACGTCCCCAAAAGGGAGCGGAAGCGCGCGTTAAGGGACGTATACGCGGTAGAGCCAGTCGCCCCAAAGTTCAACCCATGGTCCTCCTGCCCGATCACCATTGATCGAAGGGACCATCCCACTAGCATCTGTCATGGCGGATCGCCGCATTGGTTCTAGACCCAATTATTGATGGATTTCATCTCACTAGAGTCCTTATAGACGGCCGCAGCAGCCTGAACCTGCTTTACCAGGATACAGTGCGGAAAATGGGCATAGATCCCTCGAGGATTAAGCCCACCAAAACGACCTTTAAAGGCGTAATACCAGGTGTAGAGGCCAACTGTACAGGCTCAGTCACACTTGAAGTGGTCTTCGGATCTCCGGATAATTTCCGAAGCGAGGAGTTAATCTTCGACATAGTCCCATTCTGCAGTGGCTATCACGCACTGCTCGGGCGAACCGCATTCGCCAAGTTCAATGCGGTACCGCACTACGCATACCTTAAGCTCAAAATGCCAGGCCCTCGAGGAGTAATTACGGAGGAGCACATGGCGGCCCTTGAAGCAGAAGTACAAAGCAGCCTCTCCAGGCAGTTCTCCAGTCCGTCCATTAAACGACCGGACACCATCAAGCGCGCCCGGAGTAACCTACAACAAGACCGCCTGGCACGATCCGAGCAGGCGTAGCAATGCATCCCCAACCCCAGCCCTCGCAAAAAGGCGACGCCAGTGCTTCGCATACATAACTACGCTCTAGAAATACCATGGGTACAGGGGGAGGGGCACCATCACGGCACGCCCGAAACACGGCTTAAACCGCACCAGGGGCTGCCGATTTTTTAATTTTCTCTTACTTTCAGGACTCCATTCTTCGGAAGGCCTGTTCGGAAGTTCAATTGCCGCACAAACGATGCAAGAACCAGGGAAGCAGACAAGCCACACCGCATTACGGAACTCCTAGGTGGTCTCTATCACGAGCAGTATACCTGTTTCGCATACCATTCCGCAGCCTGCCCCTGGAACGGACATGTTAAATAGTCCAATCTTTTGCTTATCGCATTATTTGTATCGTTCTACTTTGATCGCAACCCTTTTTAATAAACAATGCATAGCTTTTGTCTATTTTCGCATTACTCTTTTTTTATATATGTTCCTTAACGACATGTTGCACCCGTACACTTTGGTACGGCCAAAATAAGCCAGGGGCTTTAGTACCCCTCAATATGGTGTGAGAAGTCCGAACACTTTAACAAGTCCGGCACCCCGAACTTATAGCATTATATGCATCGGCTCCGAATCATGTCTTGGGTCAATAGTTGGGTTTGCCCGGCTCCTATGTTTTGGTGCCTTACATTCCACTATATCGGCTAAGGTAGCACTAGGAGAACCACTGCGATTGTGCCCCAGTTGAACTGGGTCAAGCACCTCAGTGGAGAAAGCTAAAACTGACTGTCATGATCAAGCGAGAGCTGGTCACTGTTCGAGAGGTTTTTCGAGTCCCTAAAGACTTATGCCGCTTAGAGCGAGGAGTCGGCTCTGTCCAGCCAAGGCGTGGATAGCGCCCCGAACTCGGTCTTCCGAATACCAGGGGCTTCGCCGAAATTTAAAATTATAGAATTCTATGGCTAAGTGAGAGTGTTCACGCATTATAGTCCGATTGCCTTGTTCGTTGGGCCGAGCGCCTCCCTCGAAGGACCCAAATATGGGAAAAAGAGCGCTCAGGTTTATACCCGAACACCCCAGCACTAGCGGCACGGGGGCAGAAGCCGACGACTCGCCATCTCTCCGAATTAATAAACAGCCACACAGAAGGTAATATTTTAAATTCCAACAGCATTGCTTAGCGCATATGAACAAGTTTTCAGCGCACAGGACAAAACGAGCAAGTTTCACTCAAAAATTACATCCCTAGAACATTCATCCGCCACAAGGCAGGCACCCTTCAGAACATCCTTATAATAATTCTCGGGCTTGCGATGCTCTTTCCCCGACGGTGGCCCGTCCTTCACAAGCTTCTCAGCATCCAGCTTGCCCCAGTGCACCTTAGCATGGGCAAGGGCCCTACGGGCACCTTCAATGCAGACGGAGCGCTTGATGACTTTGAGCCTTGGACAAGCCTCCACCAGCCGCCGCACCAGCCCGAAATAGCTCCCAGGCAGAGCCTCTCCAGGCCACAGCCGAACTATGAGGCCCTTCATGGCCTGTTCGGCCGCCTTGTGGAGCTCGACCAGTTGCTTTGGCTGGTCGCTCAGGGGCACGGGGTGTCCGGCCTCAGCATACTAAGACTAGAACACCTTCTCTGTCAAGCTGCCCTCCTCGGCTCGATAGAATGCGGCGGCATCGGACACACTCCGGGGAAGATCTGCGAACGCTCCTGGAGAGCTCCGGATTCGGGTAAGTAACAAGTAACTCACGTTTATGTGTTTGCTTTGCATAAAGAATGCCTTACCGGCCGCTATCTTCTTCACCTCATCCAACTCCTGGAGGGTCTTCTGGGATTCGGCCTTAGCAGACTTGGCATTTTCAATAGCCACCGCAAGCTCGGACGCTCGCGTCTTTGAGTCAAGCTCCAAACTCTCATGTTTTTCATGAGAACCTGGAGCTCTTGCTGCACCTTGCCAACCTGGGCCTCGTACTTCTCCCGCTCGGTGCGCTCCGTAGCTGCCCTCTTCTCGGCCTCGACCAGCGCTTGCTTAAGGGTCGCCACCTCAGACGTGGCCCCTACAATAGCCACGATAATCCTGTCATTTTTTGCAATTGCACCTTTTTATATATATTTAAACAAGGTATTTCTTACCTTCATTGTCCTCGAGCTGCTTCTTGGCACGCCCGAGCTCTTGCTCGGACCGCTGGAGGTTCTGCTTTAGCATGTCCACTTCCGCAGTCAGTGCGGCGGACGCAAGCAGAGAAGCCTGCATACGCATATTGACTCCTTTTTGTTAGACTCCTGCGAATTTTATTTGATCCTCTATTCGGCTTTTCTTCCTGAACGCTAAACAGAGCATCAGGGGCTACTGTCTATGCGGTAATATTATTTACACATTCTTTACTTACCTCAAAGCCTGTTAAAAGGCTAGTACAAGCTTCAGTCAGTCCGCTCTTGGCGGACTGAACCTTCTGGACCACTGCATTCATAATGGTGCGGTGCTCCGGTTGGACGGGGGTCACCGGGACGGTGGGCTTGCTCCTCTTGGAAGGAGGTCCCCCACCGGACTGTGGAACCTTTGAAGGTTCTGGAGCGGTGTCCGGCCTAGAGCCGGAGTTGGAGCCCTGGGGGGTTTCATCCCCTTTACTCCTGGAGTCCGGGAGGTCGCCTCGCGGCGCCTCCAGGACCACCTCCTCCCGGCTTGGAACCTGTTGGGACAACACTTCGGTGTCATCCATAGGGCGGGGGGAGGAAGCCATCGGAAGCGAGTTCACATCCGACGAGTCCAGTGAGCCGCTCGATGACGCGTCGAGCCGGTCTTTGGGTGGGCTGCATAGACATATTCGACATAAGGGAAAGCTGTGCAATAAACGAATACTATGAATTACTCTGGTATCCGGATACTTACGATTTGGACAGGGGCTTGGCCCTGAGCGGCCACTCCTCTCCGCCGTCGTCGGCGTCGGTGGAGTAGTCCGGAGGAAGGGTTTTCCCCTTCTTGGACCCTTCGGCCTCCCCAGTTGGGGCGGCCTTCCTTTTCTTCCCTTCCCCCGCTGGAGGGGAGGGGTCTCTTCTTCCTCCTCCTCGTCTTCATGGGAGGAGTGCGTCTTGGAGTCGTCGGATGAGGGATCCGACACCTCTAGGCGCCGGGCACTCTTTCGAGTCCCCGTGGCCTTCTTCTTGGCCTTCTTCTCCGGCACCACATGGGGTGCCGGAACCAGCAGCTTCGCCAAACGAGCGTCCGCTGGGCCTTTGGGCAAAGGAGCCAGACAGTTGATCTGTCCAGACGTCTCCTGCCAATCCTGTCAAAGGTAAGGGAGCTTAGATCCCGCATGGAGTCAAACTATGAAAAACTGATACCCTGTAAAAGGAAAAAACAGCTTACCGCATGAGCGTGACGCTGCATACTGAATCCGCGATCCTCGGTAGCGGATGCAGGGGCCTCGGCGCCCTTGAAAAGCACCTTCCAGGCATCTTTGTACGTCGTGTCGAAGAGCCTACTCAGAGTTCGGTGCCGTGCTAGGTCGAACTCCCACAGGTTGAAAGCCCATTGACACAGGAGGATCAGGCGGATGAGCATAACCTGGACTACGTTGACAAGTTTGAGCTTCTTGTCCACCAGGGTTTGGGCGCATGTTTGGAGTCTGGTCAGCTCTCCTTTTTTACCCCACGACAGGCCCCTCTCCTTCCAGGAGGTGAGCCGCGTAGGGGGTCCGGATCAAAACTCGGGGGCTGCGACCCATTCGGGGTCGCGCGGCTCGGTGATATAAAACCACCCCGATTGCCACCCCTTCAGGGTCTCCACAAAGGAGCCCTCGAGCCATAAGACGTTGGGCATCTTGCCCACCATGGCGCCTCCGCATTCCGCCTGGTTGCCGCGCACCACCTTTGGCTTGACATTGAAAGTCTTGAGCCATAGGCCGAAATAGGGGCGGATGCATAGGAAAGCCTCGCACACGATGATAAACGCCGAGATGTTGAGGACAAAGTTCGGGGCCAGATCGTGGAAATCCAGGCCATAGTAGAACATGAGCCCCCGGATAAATGGGTGGAGAGGGAGGCCCAATCCGCGGAGGAAATGGGGGAGCAACACCACCCTCTCATGGGGCCTAGGGGTGGGGATGAGCTGCCCCTTTTTCGGGAAGCCGGTACGCGGTGTCGTTAGACAAGTATCCGGCCTTCCTCAGTTTTTTGATGTGTCCCTCTGTGACGGAGGAGACCATCCACTTGCCTCCTGCTCCGGACATGGCTGGAGAAGGTTGAGGTGGGGAGTGCGGACTTGGGCGCTGGAGCTCGAGTGTGCGAGAATGGATAAGCAAGGGAGGAAGAAGGCGTAGGTGAAAAGGTGGATCCTTATCCCCTTATATGGGTGGACGCAACTACGTGTCCCCACCAGCCTGGTAAAACTCGCTTATCTCCAAGCGCCGTAATCAATGGCGCGGTTGGGTTACCCACGCCCGTATTGATGAGAATCCTGGAATAAGGGGACACAATCTCTGCTTTAACAAGACATGCCAAGGAAACCGCCTCGCTAAACGCGCTGAGGTGGGACAATAAAACGATTCGAATAAAGACTTGGCCGTGGTGTGATGTCACGCTACAGAATACGTCAGCAGATTAGATTTGTGTAATTATTATTCTCTCTATGGCAATATGTGGAAACTTATTTTGCAGAGCCGGACACTACCTTTGTGTTCAAAATCTTCTATGAAGTACTTGGAGGAGGAACCCGCCTTGCAATGCCGAAGACAAACTGCGCGCCGGACTCGTCGTCATTGAAGCCTGGTCCAGGGGCTACTGAGGGAGTCCTGGATTAGGGGGTGTCCGGATGGCCGGACTATACCTTCAGCCGGACTCCTGGGCTATGAAGATACAAGATTGAAGACTTCGTCCCGTGTCCGGAAGGGACTTTTCTTGGCGTGGAAGGCAAGCTTGGCGATACGGATATGAAGATCTCCTACCATTGTAACCGACTTTGTGTAACCCTAACCCTCTCCGGTGTCTATATAAACCGGAGGGTTTTAGTCCGTAGGACAACATACAGAACAACAATCATACCATAGGCTAGCTTCTAGGGTTTAGCCTCTCCGATCTCGTGGTAGATCTACTCTTGTACTACCCATATCATCAATATTAATCAAGCAGGACGTAGGGTTTTTACCTCCATCGAGAGGGCCCGAACCTGGGTAAAACTTCGTGTCCCTTGCCTCCTGTTACCATCCGGCCTAGACGCACAGTTCGGGACCCCCTACCCGAGATCCGCCGGTTTTGACACCGACAGCGCCCAAGACTGGGCTGACCTGTTTTCCTTTATTGTCTCTGTTATGTTTCGATTTGTCTTTTTTCCATTTCCTGTTTCTTCTTCCTTTCTTTTTGCCCTCGAATTTATTTTCCTTTTTTTGAAGATTCTAACATTTCGAAAAAGTTCGATTTTTTTAAAAAAATCAAATTTCCAAAAAAAATCAGAATCTCGAAATTTTGTTTTCTATTTCAAAAACAGTTTAAAATTTAAATTTTTATTCTTGTTCTAAAATTTGTTCAAAATTCAAAAAATGTTTCTATTTTTTTTTAAAAAAATTGTGTTTTCCAAATTTGTTCAAAATTTTCATAAAAACTTGTTTTTATAAAATGTTCCAAATTTGAAAAAATATTCTTAGTTTAATGAAATGTTCACATTTCAATGCAAAAAATTAAATGGTCCCACATTGCACCTTTACATACAGTCGTACCAAATTATACACGTGTGCATAATTGCATGTAGTAAGCTGGATGAAGAATGGATGGATTAAGCTGGATGAAGAATGTATTGATTGGTACCTGAGCTAGGTTGAAAAGGATTCTGAATGGCTTAGAAAGTTCTAAAAATGTTTCCAGTTTTTCAAAAACATGTATGTGTTTTTCAAAATTGTGTGAGATTTAAAAAGGGCATTTTAAATAGTTTTCCAAATTTAGATCAGATTCTTGTTTTAGTGAAATGTTTACAAACTCAAAATAATGTGTGTGTGTGTAAATTCTACACATTGTCTAAAAAAATCTGAAAGTTCAAAACATTTTCCTATTTTCAAAAATTGTCCACACATTCAAAAAATGTTTGCGTTTTTATAAAATTTTAATGTTTTAACATGTTTGTGAATTTTTTAAAAAGTTCATGTTTCATATGTTATTTGTGTTTTCGCAAAAATGTAGGGAATTTTCGGAAAACTGTTCGGGATTTCATAAAAATTAAGTTTCCAAGAATATTTGGATATTCATAATAATAATTATTTTTGGAAAAGGTCAAGAATAAAAAATGATTCGAATCTGGCCCCGTTGTATGTTCATAAACATTTGCGCTGGAAGCCCGCACTCTGTCGAAGTCGACGAGATCGACAGACCCCAAAGCCTAGGCTACGGAAATAGAAGCCCCCCGTACCCCCCTCGCCGCCCCCCGAGCAGGGCGACCGGGGCGGCCCTCTCTCTCCGCATGCCTAGCCCCCACCTCCTACCCCTCCTCGTACCGCTGCCGCCAGCTGGCGCGGCCAGGCGTTGCCAGCGCGGCGCCATGGCAAGGCTGGTGGTGGCGGCCGTCTTCCTCTCCCCCTCGCGGTTCCCCGGCTCGGGTGGCGGTCTCCGGCAACGTGCTCCTCGGCGGGTGGTGCTCCGGTGTAGATTGGGGGCAGGTTCGGCGGCGGCGGGGGTTGGCCGAGGGAGCCCTGCGGGCCCAGATGTGGGCCCTTTTGGGCCCGATCTGGGTCAGGGCGGGTTGGTCTGGCCTCCGGTGGGGCAGGCGAGGCGCGGATGTTGGGATCGGCAGCTCTGTGCTACGTCAGCTACAGCGCGGCGGCAGGAGCTTAACGGGCCCAATCTGGGCCCGGCTGGGTAGGAGGGTCCGGCATGGTCCTGCGCCCGTGTCCAGTCTGCTACTGCTTGTGCCAGTGGAGGTTGTTCCATCCCACATAGCTGTGGTGCTCCTGGTCCCTATCATAAGTGACCTTGTTTGGTTCTGCCGGCCTCGCAGCGTCTGCGGTGGAGAGACGACGGTGGTGTCCTCGTGACTGTGGTGGCGCAGGTTAGTGGGCGGTTGGCATGGTGGAGCCACCGGTTGGTCCTGGGTTGTGGGTATGAGGGGTAGGGAGAAATCCCTCTCGGGTCTGCCCGACAACGACGCGGTGACGCCTGCGGGCGCCATCAACCTTCTTGAAGGGCGTCGGGAGTACCTCTCCTCCGCTTCCCTTAATGTGCTGGGAGAAATCCTAGGATTTGTCCGGGCAGCAGCGTCATCGTCATCGCGGTCCTTCTTGAAGGTGTTGCTTGGTACGCGGCGACTCGGTGGCATTGGAGAGTGGTGGATGTTTTCGGTAGGCGCAGCTGTTGCGGGATGCTTCATCTTTTGTTGATGTGGTGATGCTAGCATTTCTTTCTCTTGCTTTTCTCTTGTTTTTCTTTTGGGCGTGACTGTGCTGTTTGCCCTAGCATCAAACTCTGTGGCAGTTTGATTTATATATAAAGCAGGGCGAAAGCCTTTTTCGGTAAATATTTGCGCTGCCCATTGGTTAGTAGGACGTGTTTGTTCGAGTGGCTGGCCGCACTTGGTCTGGTCATTGAGGTCGTGACTTCGATCCTTAAACTTATATATTTTTTGGACTTTTACTCACGCTTAGAGACATAGGCCGTTTCGGTGCATGGGTCTTTCACATCCCACACAACTTATCTGGCCCAACTACCAGGGAAATAAGGCAAGAATATTTTTAAATAGTCCCACATTGCTCTTTTTACATATGGTCATACTAATTTATAGTATATGTGTGTGAAACTACATGTAGTAAGCTAGATGAAGGATGAATGGATTAAATTGGGTAAAGGATGGATAGGTTCGTACGTGAGATAGCTGGTAAAGGACCTTTAATTTCTTGAGGAATACTACCTGAGGAAAAGAGAAGAGAAGACCCGGTTACATGAGCTAGATGCATGGAAAACAGAAGAACCAAGTCACTCCCATATTATGGAACTTCTGTTGGGAAACGTAGCATGCAATTTCAAAAAAAATCCTACGCTCACGCAAGATCTATCTAGGAGATGCATAGCAACAAGAGGGGGAGAGTGTGTTCACGTACCCTCGTAGACCGAAAGGGGAAGCATTTGACAATGCGGTTGATGTAGTCGAACTTCTTCTTGTTCCGACCGATCAAGCATCGAACATACGACACCTCCGAGTTCTGCACACGTTCAGCTTGATGACGTCCCTCGAACTCTTGATCTAGCAAAGTGTCGAGGGAGAGTTCCGTCAACACGATGGCGTGGTGAAGGTGATGGTGAAGTGATCCGTGCAGGGCTTCGCCTAAGCACTACGAAGATATGACCGGAGGTGTAATCTATGGAGGGAGGCGCTGCACACGGCTAACAGATGTTGTTCTGTGTTCTAGGCGCCTCCCCCCCTCATATATATAGGTGGGAGGGAGAGGGAGCAGCCAAGGGAAAAGGAAGGAGAAGGGAGAAGGGAAGGAATGGAGAGGCCGAATCCCTCCCCTTCCTTTCTCTCTTCCCCTCTTTCCTTCCCCTCCAGGTTCGGCCTATATGGGCGGGGGCAGCCCATGCTGGTTGCTGTGTTTCCCCTCTTGGCCCATTAGGCCCATATAGTTGCCGGGGGTGCCCGGAACCCCTTCCGGTGACCCGATATGTACCCGGTACACCCAGAACACTTCCGATGTCCGAATATCATTGTCCTATATATAAGTATTAATCTCTCGAACATTTCGAGACTCCTCGTCACTTCTGTGATCTCATCCGGGACTCCAAACAACATTCGGTCACCAAATCACATAACTCATACAATACAAAATCATCATCGAATATTAAGCGTGTGGACCCTACGGGTTCGAGAACTATGTAGACATGACCAAGACACCTCTCTGGTCAATAACCAACAGCGGAACCTGGATGCCCATATTGGTTCCTACATATTCTATGAAGATCTTTATCGGTCATACCATAATGACAACATACGTTATTCCCTTTGTCATCGGTATGTTACTTGCCCGAGATTCGATCGTAGGTATCTTCGTACCTAGTTCAATCTCATTACCGGCAAGTCTCTATACTCATTCTGTAATACATCATCTCGCAACTAAATCATTAGTCACATTGCTTGCAAGGCTTATTATGATGTGCCCAGAGATACCTCTCCGATACTCAGAGTGAAAAATCCTAATCTCGATCTATGCTAACCCAACAAACACCTTCGGAGACACCTGTAGAGAATCTTTATAATCACCCAGTTACGTTGTGATGTTTGATAGCACATAAGGCATTCCTCCGGTATCCGGGAGTTGCATAATCTTGTAGTCAAAGGAATATGTATATGACATGAAGAAAGGAATAGCAATAGAACTGAACGATCAATATGCTAAGCTAACGGATGGGTCTTGTCCATCACATCATTCTCCTAATGATGTGATCCCATTCATCAAATGGCAGCACATGTCTATGGTTAGGAAACTTAACCATCTTTGGTTAACGAGCTAGTCTAGTAGAGGCTTACTAGGGACACAGTGTTTTGTCTATGTATCCACACATGTATCAAGTGTGTATCCACACATGTATCAAGTTTCCAGTTAATACAATTCAACCATGACTAATAAAAATTTATCATGATATAAGGAAATATAAAATAACAACTTTATTATTGCCTCTAGGGCATATTTCCTTCAGTCTCCCACTTGCACTAGAGTCAATAATCTAGATTACATTATAATGATTCTAACACCCATGGAGTCTTGGTGCTGATCATGTTTTGCTCGTGGAAGAGGCTTAGTCAACGGGTCTGCCACATTCAGATCCGTATGTATTTTGCAAATCTCTATGTCTCCCTCCTTGACTTGATCACGATGGAGTTGAAGCATCTCTTGATGTGTTTGGTTCTTTTGTGAAATCTGGATTCCTTCGCCAAGGCAATTGCTTCAGTATTGTCACAAAATATTTTCATTGGACTCGATGCACTAGGTATTACACCTAGATTGGATATGAACTCCTTCATCCAAACTCCTTCATTCTCTACTTCCGATGCAGCTATGTACTCCGCTTCACACGTAGATCCCGCCATGACACTTTGCTTGGAACTGCACCAACGGACAGCTCCACCATTCAATATAAATACGTATCCGGTTTGCAACTTAGATTCATCCGGATCAGCGTCAAAGCTAGCATCAATGTAACCATTTACAATGAGCTCTTTGTCACCTCCATAAGTGAGAAATATATCCTTAATCCTTTTCAGGTACTTCAGGATGTTCTTGACCGTTGTCCAGTGATCCACTCCTAGATTACTTTGGTACCTCCCTGCTAGACTTATAGCAAGGCACACATCAACTCTGGTACACAACATTGCATACATGATAGAACCTATGGCTGAGGCATAGGGAATGACTTTCATTTTCTCTATATCTTCTGCAATGGTCGGGTATTGAGTCTGACTCAACTTCACACCTTGTAACACAGGCAAGAACCCTTTCTTTGACAGATCCATTTTGAACTTCTTCAAAACTTTATCAAGGTATGTGCTTTGTGGAAGTCCAATTAAGCATCTTGATCTATCTCCATAGATCCTGATGCCCAATATATAGGCAGCTTCATCTAGGTCTTTCATTGAAAAACTCTTATTCAAGTATCCTTTTATGTTATCTAGAAATTCTATATCATTTCCAATCAACAATATGTCATCCACATATAATGTTAGAAATGCTATAGAGCTCCCACTCACTTTCTTGTAAATACAGGCTTCTCCAAAACTCTGTATAAAACCATATGCTTTGATCACCTCATCAAAGCGTATATTCCAACTCTAGGATGCTTGCACCAGTCCATAAATGGATCGCTGGAGCTTGCACACTTTGTTAGAACCTTTAGGATCGACAAAACCTTTTGGTTGCATCATATACAACTCTTCTTTAAGAAATACATTAAGGAATGCAGTTTTGACATCCATTTGCCAGATTTCATAATCATAAAATGCGGCAATTGCTAACATGATTCGGACAGACTTAAGCATCACTACGGGTGAGAAAGTCTCATCGTAGTCAACTCCTTGAACTTGTTGAAAACCTTTCGTGACAAGTCGATCTTTGTAGACGGTAACATTACCATCAGCGTCAGTCTTCTTCTTGAAGATCCATTTATTCTCTATGGCTTGCCGATCATCGGGCAAGTCAACCAAAGTCCATACTTTTTTTATACATGGATCCTATCTCAAATTTCATGGCCTCAAGCCATTTTGCGGAATCTGGGCTCATCATAGCTTCTTCATAGTTCGTAGGTTCGTTATGGTCTAGTAACATGACTTCCAAAACAGGATTACCGTACCACTCTAGTGCCGAACGTGCTCTGGTTGACCTACGAGGTTCGGTAACTTGATCTGAAGTTTCATGATCACTATCATTAGCTTCATGTCTAGTTGGTGTAGGCATCAAAGGAACGATTTTCTGTGATGAGATACTTTCCAATTCGAGAGAAGGTATAGTTCCCTCATCAAGTTCTACTTTCCTCCCACTCACTTTTTCAAGAGAAACTCCTTCTCTAGAAAGGATCCATTCTTAGCAACAAAGATCTTGCCTTCGGATCTGTGGTAGAAGGTGTACCCAACAGTTTCTTATGGCTATCCTATGAAGACGCACTTCTCCGATTTGGGTTCGAGCTTATCAGGCTGAAGCTTTTCACATAAGCATTGCAACCCCAAACTTTAAGAAACGACAGCTTAGGTTTCTTGCCAAACCATAGTTCATACGGTGTCGTCTCAACGGATTTAGATTATGCCCTATTTAACGTGAATGCAGCTATCTCTAATGCATAACCCCAAAATGATAGTGGTAAATCGGTAAGAGACACCATAGATCGCACCATATCTAATAAAGTATGGTTACAACATTCGGACACACCATTACGCCGTGGTGTTCTTGGTGGCGTGAGTTATGAAACTATTCCACATTGTTTTAAATGAAGGCCAAACTCGTAACTCAAATATTCGCCTCCATGATGAGATCGTAGAAACTTTATTTTCTTGTTACGATGATTCTCCACTTCACTCTGGAATTCTTTGAACTTTTCAATGTTTCAGACTTGTGTTTCATCAAGTAGATATACCCATATCTACTCAAATCATCTGTGAAGGTTAGAAAATAACGATACCCGCCGCGAGCCTTAACACTCATCGGACTGCATACATCGGTATGTATTATTTTCAGTAAGTCAGTAGCTCGCTCCATTGTTCCGGAGAACGGAGTATTAGTCATCTTGCGCATGAGGCATGGTTCGCAAGCATCAAATGATTCATAATCAAGTGATTCCAAAAGTCCATCCGCATGGAGTTTCTTCATGTGCTTTACACCAATATGACCTAAACGGCAGTGCCACAAATATGTTGCACTATCATTATCAACTTTGCATCTTTTGGCATCAATATTATGAATATGTGTATCACCATCATCGAAATTCAACAAAAATAGACCACTCTTCAAGGGTGCATGACCACAGAAGATATTACTCATATAAATAGAACAACCATTATTCTCTGATTTAAATGAATAACCGTCTCGCATTAAACAAGATCCAGATATAATGTTCATGCTCAACGCTGGCACCAAATAACAATTATTCAGGTCTATAACTAATCCCGAAGGTAGATGTAGAGGTAGCGTGCCGACAACAATCACATCGACCTTGGAACCATTCCCGACGTGCATCGTCACCTCGTCCTTAGCCAATCTTCATTTAATCTGTATCCCCTGTTTCGAGTTATAAATATGAGCAACCGAACCGGTATCAAATACCCAGGCACTACTACGAGCATTAGTAAGGTACACATCAATAACATGTATATCAAATATACCTTTGTTCACTTTGCCGTCCTTCTTATCCGCCAAATACTTGGGGCAGTTCCGCTTCCAGTGACCAGTCCCTTTGAAGTAGAAGCACTCACTTTCAGGCTTAGGTACAGACTTGGGCTTCTTCCCGGGAGTGGCAACTTGCTTGTCATTCTTCTTGAAGTTCCCCTTCTTTCCCTTGCCCTTTTCTTGAAACTAGTGGTCTTGTTAACCATCAACACTTGATTCTCCTTCTTGATTTCTACCTCCACAGCTTTGAGGATAGCGAAGAGCTTGGGAATTGTCTTATCCATCCCTTGCATATTATAGTTCATCACGAAGCCTTTGTAGCTTGGTAGCAGTGATTGAAGAACTGTGTAGATAACACTACCATCTGGAAGATTAACTCCCAGCTGAGTCAAGTGGTTATGATACCCCGGACATTCTGAGTATATGTTCACTGATAGAACTGTTCTCCTCCATCTTGCAGCTATAGAACTTGTTGGAGACTTCATATCTCTCAACCCGGGCATTTGCTTGAAATATTAACTTCAATTCCTGGAACATCTCATTTGGTCCATGACGTTCAGAACGTCTTTGAAGTCCCAATTGTAAGCCATAGAGCATGGCACACTGAACTATTGAGTAGTCATCAACACACGACTGCCAGGCGTTCACACCGTCTGTAGTTGCTGGAGGGGGTGGCACCCCTAGTGGTGCATCAAGGACATATTTTTTCTGTGCAGCAATGAGGATAATCCTCAAGTTACTGACCCAGTCCGTGTAGTTGCTACCATCATCTTTCAACTTAGCTTTCTCTAGGAACGCATTAAAATTCAAGGGAACGTTAGCACGGGCCATTGATCTACAACATAGATATGCAAAAACTACCAGGACTAAGTTCATGATAAATTAAGTTCAATTAATCATATTACTGAAGAACTCCCACTTAAATAGACATCCCTCGAGTCATCTAAATGATCACGTGATCCAAATCAACTAAACCATGTCCGATCATCACGTGAGATGGAGTAGTCTTCAATGGTGAACATCTCTATGTTGATCATATCTACTATACGATTCATGTTCGACCTTTTATGTCTGTATATGCTAGGCTCGTCAAGTTTAACTCGAGTATTCCGCATGTGCAAAACTGTCTTGCACCCGTTGTATGTGAACGTAGAGCTTATCACACCCGATCATCACGTGGTGTCTCGGCACGACGAACTATCGCAACGGTGCATACTCAGGGAGAACACTTATACCTTGAAATTTTAGTGAGGGATCATCTTATAATGCTACCGCCGTACTAAGCAAAATAAGAGGCATAAAAGATAAACATCACATGCAACCAAAATATGTGACATGATATGGCCATCATCATCTTGTGCCTTTGATCTCCATCTCCAAAGCACCGTCATGATCTCCGTCGTCACCGGCTTGACACCTTGATCTCCATCATAGCGTCATGGTCGCCTCACCAACTATTGCTTCTACAACTATCGCCAACACATAGTGATAAAGTAAAGCAATTACATGGCATTTGCATTTCATACAATAAAGCGACAACAATAAGGCTCCTGCCGATTGCTGATAACTTTTACAAAACATGATCATCTCATACAATAACATATCACATTGATACGTATCGAACGTGTCTATAATTTTTTATTGTTCCATGCTGTTATATTATCAATCTTGGATGTTTATAATCATTTTATAGTCATTTTATATCATTTTTTGGTACTAACCTATTGACATAGTGCCAAGTGCCAGTTCCTGTTTTTCCGTGTTTTTTACATCGCAGAAAATCAATATCAAACGGAGTCCAAATGCCACAAAACTTTACAGAGATTATTTTTGGACTAGGAGGAACAAGTTGGGCCCTGGAAGCACCTGGGGGAAGTCCCGAGGAGGGGACAACCCACCAGGGCGCGCTAGGAGGCCCAGGCGCGCCCTGGTGGGTTGTGCCCACCTCGGGGGCCCCCGGGACCGCCTCTTTGCTCTTTAAATACCCAAATATTCCCAAAACCCTAGGGGAGTCGACGAAATATTCATCCAGCCACCACAGAGTCCAGAACCACCAGATCCAATCTAGACACCATCTCGGATGGGGTTCACCACCTCCATTGGTGCCTCTCCGATGATGTGTGAGTAGTTCTTTGTAGACCTTCGGGTCCGTACTTAGTAGCTAGATGGCTTCATCTCTCTCTTGATTCTAAATACAATGGTCTCTTGGAGATCCATATGATGTAACTCTTTTGGCGGTGTGTTTGTTGGGATCTGATGAACTTTGAGTTTATGATCAGTCATATCTTTTTATATCCATGCAAGTTATTTGAGTTTCTTTGATCTCTTATATGCATGATCTCTTATAGCCTCGTATTTCTTCTTTGATATTTGGGATTTGTTTGGCCAACTTTATCTATTTATCTTGCAATGGGAAGAGGTGCTCGGTAGTGGGTTCGATCTTACGGTGCTTGATCCCATTGACCGAAAGGGAACCGACATGTATGTATCGTTGCTACTAAGGATAAAAATATGGGATCTATATCTACTCAATAGATAAACGGATCTTGTCTACATCATGTCATGATTCTTATTGCATTACTCCGTTTTTCCATGAACTTAATACACTAGATGCATGCTGGACAACGGTCGATGTGTGAAGTAATAGTAGTAGATGCAGGCAGGAGTCGGTCTACTAATCTCGGACGTGATGCCTTGTAATGATAATTGCCTCGATATCGTCATAATTATTTGAGGTTCTATCAATTGCCCAACAGTAATTTGTTTACCCAATGTTTGCTATCTTTCTCGAGAGAAGCCACAAGTGAAACCTACGACCCCCGGGTCTTCTTCCTCATATATTTGCTTGCGATCTACTTTTCCTTTGCATTTTATTCAGATCTATTAAACCAAAAATGCAAAAATACTTTGCTGCACTTTATTTTATTTGCGATCTATTATTTCAATCTACTACAATTTTCTGGCATCGTTACCCGAAAGGGATTGACAACCCCTTTAACACGTCGGGTTGCGAGGTGTTGTTATTTATGTGCAGGTGTTGTTTGTGTTCTGTTTCTTGGTTCTCCTACTGGTTCGATAACCTTGGTTTCTTCACTGAGGGAAATACCTATCGTCGCTGTGCTGCATCATGCCTTCCTCTTTGGGGAAATACTGACGTAGTCCCTGTAGACAGGAGCTTTTCTGGCGCTATAGTCAGAGAGCAATCAAAAGGAATTTCTGGCGCCGTTGCCGGGGAGGATCTTCAACATATACCAGGTTCCTAATCACAAATATCATCTCCTTGCAATTTACTTTATTTGCCATTTGCCTCTCGTTTTCCTCTCCCCCACTTCACAAAAATTTGCTATTTATTCTCCCTCTTTTTCGTTTGCCTTTTTCTCGTTCGATCTTATGTTTGCTTGTGTTGCCATGTGCCTTCTAGATGCTTGCATCTTCGCTTGCTAAAAATCTATTGATATGGATCCCCATCCATTTGCTAATATTTTTAAATGATCCAATCATGATGGACCAATTGCTAATGAGTTGAGTGCACACTACAAAAAAAGACACATCCGTGACATTTTGGGCCGAATGAATTTTTTTCCTGTCATACTTATGACACTTCTATGACGATAATTGTGAAAAAACCCGGTATCATCATAGATATGGTGGGCTCCTACTTATATGACAAAACATCATGACAAAAAATGGGCTTTTCGTCCTGGGCGGGCCGGAGACGCAACTGCATGACCTTCTTTGGGCCGTCCATGACGGAAAAAACCGTGGTAGAAGCGAGGGCACGAAAAATATCGGGTAGTTCCCGGTACGGTGGGTGGACGAGGGACGAGCGATGCGCGTTTCTCTCATACGTACGTGCGTGTGTGCGAGGCGTTGCGCTCTAGCTGAACCCGAGCAAGGCGTTGGGCTCTAACTGAACCCGAGCGATACTGCAGGCTACGTGTTACTGAACCCAAGCGATCGATTGATGGCTGTTAACTGAACCCGATCGAGCGATTCCTTCGCTACTGCTGCTAACTGAAGCCGATCGATGCTGCCTCTGGATGAACAGTGAGCGTTGTTGGGGGGTTTGGATGAACAGTTCCCGGTGGGGGTTGGATGAACAGGAACCCATGGTAGTAGAGGCCATTACCGCTGGATGAACATTACCCCGATCGATCGAGCAGGTGGATGAACAGGACCCCATGGAGGGCTGGTTGAACAGTAGCCGGTGGAGGGCTGGTTGAACAGTAGTCGGTGGAGGGCTAGATGAACAGTAGCCCGTGGAGGTATGGTTGAACAGGACCCCCATGGAGAGGGCTGGTTGAACAGTAGCCGGTGGAGGAGCGCGCGGTGGAGGCTGGATGAACAGGAGCCCATGGATGAACAGTCGTAGGTGGAGGCTGGAGGAGGTCGACGGTGGATGAACAGTAGCCCGTGGAGGCTGGAGGAGGTCGACGGTGGAGATGAACAGTAACCAGTGGAGTCCCGTTTTGCGGTACGCCACACCCCTCCCGATGAACAGGACCCCCGTTGATACGTCTCCAACGTATCTATAATTTTTTATTGTTCCATGCTATTATATTATCCATCTAGGATGTTTTATATGCATTTATATGCTATTTATATGATTTTTGGGACTAACCTATTATCCTAGAGCCCAGTGCCAGTTTCTGTTTTTGACTTGTTTTGAGTTTTACAGAAAAGGAATACCAAACGGAATCCAATTGACGTGCCAATTTTTAATGATTTTTTAAGGACCAAAAGAAGCCCCCGGAGTAAAATAGTTGGGCCAGAAGAGTCCCGAGTCGTCCACGAGATAGGAGGGCGAGCCCAGGGGGATAGGCCGCGCCCTCCACCCTCGTGGATGACTCGGAGACCCCCCTGATGTGAGACCTACGCCAAAAATTCCTATAAATACAGAAACCTCCAGAAAATAACCGAGATCGGGAGTTCCGCCACCGCAAGCCTCTGTAGCCACTGAAAACCAATCTAGGCCCGTCCCGGCACCCTGGCGGAGGGGGGAATCCCTCTCCGGTGTCCATCTTCATCATCCCGGCGCTCTCCATGACGAGGAGGGAGTACTTCACCCTCGGGGCTGAGGGTATGTACCAGTAGCTATGTGTTTGATCTCTCTCTCTCTCTCTCTCGTGTTCTTGATTCAGCACGATCTTGATGTACCGCGAGCTTTGCTATTATAGTTGGATCTTATGATGTTTCTCCCCCTCTACTCTCTTGTGATGGATTGAGTTTTCCCTTTGAAGTTATCTTATCGGATTGAGTCTTTAAGGATTTGAGAACACTTGATGTATGTCTTGCATGTGCTTATCTGTGGTGATAATGGGATATCACGTGATCCACTTGATGTATGTTTTCCCTTTTAAGTCAGGTACATTGAAGTGATCTGAGGAGGAACCCGCGTAGCAATGCCGAAGACAATCTGCACGCCGAACACCTCGTCATTGAAGCCTTGTTCGGGGGCTACTGAGGGAGTCCTGGATTAAGGGGTCCTCGGGCATACGGCATGTGTGACGTGGGTCGGACTAATGGGCTATGAAGATACAAGACAGAAGACTCTCTCCCGTGTCCGGATGGGACTCTCCTTGGCATGGATGGCAAGCCTAGCATGCGGATATGAAGATTCCTTTCTCTGTTACCATCTTTGTACAAGCCTAGTCCCCTCCGGTGTCTATATAAACCGGAGGGTTTAATCCGTAGAGGCAATCATAATCATACAGGCTAGACTTCTAGGGTTTTAGCCATTATGATCTCGTGGTAGATCAACTCTTGTAACCCCCATACTCATCAATATCAATCAAGCAGGACGTAGGGTATTACTTCCATCAAGAGGGCCCGAACATGGGTAAAACTTTGTGTCGCTTGTCTCCTGTTACCATCAACCTTAGACGCACAGTTCGGGACCCCCTACCCGAAATCCGCCGGTTTTGACACCAACGCCCGCCCATATGTACGTACGTGGACATATTTTCTTTGTTGCACCCTGGCCGCTGTACGTATGTGTACATGCTACGTGCGCGCCTCTACTACGACACGTGCGCGCCTCTACTACGACACGTGCGCGCCTCTACATCGACCAGTATGTACGTACACGTTCGCGACTAGAATGAAAAAGCTACGTACGCTTCGACCAGGTGGGTCCCGACTGTCAGGCACTTCCTTGCATGCGAAGATGTAGCTGGTGGGTCCCAGCAGTCAAGGGGGCGAATCATTTTTTTCCCGTAATATGGGAGCACTTCCTTGCATGCGAAGATGTAGCTGGTGGGTCCCAGCAGTCAGGGGGAAACGTTTTTTCACGAAATACGCTGGCCTGTCCGGTGGGTCCATGCTGTCAGGTGGAGGAATAATTATTTTCCACGTAATATTGAGGCCCTTCCTTGCTGCGGCCGTGGACCCAGCTGTTAGCCTCTCCACGTACAATACTCTTTCGATGGAAGTCGATCATTGACCACATTGACCACTCCACGCCGAGAGCACCAAGGCGGTTGTTGGTGTGGAACGACACCTATGGGATCACGAGGATCCCTACTATGGTTGCCAGGGCGCGGGGTTGCGAGGAGAGTAGGGCTAGTAGACAACACGAGGATCGTTTACCCAGGTTCAGGCCGCAAGGATGCGTAAAACCCTAGTCCTACTTTGGTGGGTGTATTTCTGAGAGTTCTTGAGCTCTTGAACTAGCTGTGGTCAGTGTGTGGTTCCAAAGAGCCGAATCCCCCTCCTTGTCGCCTCGGGCCTCCTTTAATAGGAAAAAGGGGTTGCCACAGTGGCACACAGGAGGTGGAAAGGTCTACAGTGGCACGAGGTTATCCCTCATATTACAGGACAAGGTGCATTTAATGCACCGCTTAGGTGTCCTCTTGATTTATCGGGGACGGGAGTGAGGCCCGTCTCGCCCGTCGTCGCTTCTCCTTGCTTCGACACGCGCCTCGGCCAGGGATGTGTGTAGTGCCATGTAGGCAGGCAGGCAGCTGAGTTGGCGTGGTGGTGGAGCCTTCACGAAGATCTGCATGCCGCCACGCAGGCACTTGAAGAGTTGGCCTGGAAGCAACATGTTGCCACGCAGGTGCCCGCCCAGCTGGTTGGGCTGGCAACTGTATGTGAACGGCTATGTGAGCTTGGTTGATGTGGGCTTGGCTGTGGCCTTGCCGGCGTCTTTGGCGAGGGCCTTGCCGGGTGGCCCGGCAAGGGGTCTTGTAATGGTGGATTTTCGTCCCCGGCAAGGATCTTGCCGGGGGTTTGGTGGCCTTCCTTGGCAGGGATCTTGCTGAGGATCATCGTATTCTAATCTGATCTTGAATATGTCTTCACAAAGATCGGTATGCCACCACAGGGGTGCCTTCCCGAGCCCTGGCCCCATGCTGATGTTGGTACTGGGGGCCATGGGCTCAAGGGTGGCTCGCTCTGTTGGCGTGGGGCGAGCTGTCCCGACAAGAGTCTTGTCGGGGCCACTGAGGCCACCCAGCAAGGGTCTTGCCGGGGGAACCTACTTCACCCCTCTGCTCTTTGTGGTCTTGGCCTTGGCGTTGCTTTGACTGTCTTGGACTTCGATCTTACCTGGGCTCACCTCCCTTGTTTTGCTTGGTGTGGCCGCGGGCGCGACTCTGACTGCCCGTGCACAGGAAAAGGGGTACAAAGATGCGCCCCTATTTTTGTACACCGACAGGAGCCCCCGGGCCTGGGCCACACATAAGCGCAACACGTTTTTGGGCTAGGCCCAAAACTGTGCGCGGGCAGGTGGGGCGGTTTTTGTCGTGGTAAGTTTCTTCGCGCGCTTCGCCTCCCACGACCCGCGCGCGTGGCGCAGCATGGGGAGGGGTTGTTGGAAATATGCCCTAGAGGCAATAATAAATTAGTTATTATTATTATATTTCATTGTTCAGTCGTTTATTATCCATGCTAGAATTGTATTGATAGGAAACTCAGATACATGTGTGGATACATAGACAACACCATGTCCCTAGTAAGCCTCTAGTTGACTAGCTCGTTGATCAATAGATGGTTATGGTTTCCTGACCATGGACATTGGATGTCGTTGATAACGGGATCACATCATTAGGAGAATGATGTGATGGACAAGACCCAATCCTAAACCTAGCACAAAGATCGTGTAGTTCGTTTGCTAAAGCTTTTATAATGTCAAGTATCATTTCCTTAGACCATGACATTGTGCAACTCCCGGATACCGTAGGAGTGCTTTGGGTGTGCCAAACGTCACAACGTAACTGGGTGGCTATAAAGGTACACTACAGGTATCTCCAAAAGTGTCTGTTGGGTTGGCATGAATCGAGACTGGGATTTGTCACTCCGTGTAAACGGAGAGGTATCTCTAGGCCCACTCGGTAGGACATCATCATAATGTGCACAATGTGATCAAGGAGTTGGTCACGGGATGATGTGTTACGAAACGAGTAAAGAGACTTGCCTGTAACGAGATTGAACAAGGTATCAGGATACCGACGATCGAATCTCGGGCAAGTATCGTACCGCTAGACAAAGGGAATTGTATACGGGATTGATTAAGTCCTTGACATCGTGGTTCATCCGATGAGATCATCGTGGAGCATGTGGGAGCCAACATGGGTATCCAGATCCCGCTGTTGGTTATTGACCGGAGAGTTGTCTCGGCCATGTCTGCATGACTCCCGAACCCGAGGGTCTACACACTTAAGGTTCGATGACGCTAGGGTTATAGGGAAAGTATGTATGCGGTTACCGAATGCTGTTCGGAGTCCCGGATGAGATCTCGGACGTCACGAGGAGTTCCAGAATGGTCCGGAGGTAAAGATTAATATATAGGAAGTATGGTTTTGGCCACCAGAAGTGTTCCGGGCATCACCGGTAGTGTACCGGGACCACCGGAGGGGTCCGGGGGTCCACCAGGTGGGGCCACCAGCCCCGGAGGCCTACATGGGCCAATAGTGGGAAGGGACCAGCCCCTAGGTGGGCTGGGGCGCCTCCCACCAAGGCCCAGGGCGCCTCCAAGAGGGAAGGGGGGGAAACCCTAGGGCAGATGGGCCCTAAGGCCCACCTCAGGTGCGCCTCCCCCTCTCCCCCTTGTGGCCACCACCCTAGATGGGATCTAGGGCTGCCGCCACCCCTAGGGAGGAAACCCTAGGTGGGGGCGCAGCCCTCCCTCTCCCCCTATATATAGTGGAGGCAAAGGGGCAGCCCAACACATGAAGTTCCTCCCCTGTTGGCGCAGCCCTACCCCTCTCCCTTCTCGTCTCTCGTAGTGCTTGGCGAAGCCCTGCTGGAGTCCCGCGCTCCTCCACCACCACCACGCCGTCGCGCTGCTGCCGGATGGAGTCTTCCCCAACCTCTCCCTCTCCCCTTGCTGGATCAAGGCGTAGGAGACGTCATCGGGCTGTACGTGTGTTGAACACGGAGGTGCCGTCCGTTCGGCACTAGGATCATCGGTGATTTGGATCACGACGAGTACGACTCCATAAACCCCGTTCACATGAACGCTTCCGCTTAGCGATCTACAAGGGTATGTAGATGCACTCTCCTTCCCCTCGTTGCTAGATTACTCCATAGATTGATCTTGATGATGCGTAGAAAATTTTGAATTTGTGCTACGTTCCCCAACAGTGGTATTAGGGCCAGGTCTATGCGTAGTTTCTATGCACGAGTAGAACACAAAGTAGTTGTGGGCGTGGATATTGTCAATTTGCTTTCCGTTACTAGTCTTATCTTTATTCGGCGGCATCGTGGGATGAAGCGGCCTGGACCGACCTTACACGTACGCTTATGTGAGACTGGTTCCACCGATTGACATGCACTAGTTGCATAAGGTGGCTAGCGGGTGTCTGTCTCTCCCACTTTAGTCGGATCGGATTCGATGAACAGGGTCCTTATGAAGGGTAAATAGAAATTGGCATATCACGTTGTGGTTTTGGCGTAGGTAAGAAACGTTCTTGCTAGAAACCTATAGCAGCCACGTAAAAACTTGCAACAACAATTAGAGGACGTCTAACTTGTTTTTGCAGCATATGCCTTGTGATGTGATATGGCCAAAAAGGATGTGATGGATGATATATGTGATGTATGAGATTGATCATGTTCTTGTAATAGGAATCACGACTTGCATGTCGATGAGTATGACAACCGACAGGAGCCATAGGAGTTGTCTTTATTTATTTATGACCTGCGTGTCAACATAAATGTCATGTAATTACTTTACTTTATTGCTAAAGCGTTAGCCATAGTAGTAGAAGTAATAGATGACGAGACAACTTCAAGAAGACACGATGATCGAGATCATGATGATGGAGATCATGGTGTCATGCCGGTGACAACGATGATCATGGAGCCCCGAAGATGGAGATCAAAAGGAGCAAAATGATATTGGCCATATGATGTCACTATTTGATTGCATGTGATGTTTATCATGTTTTACATCTTATTTGCTTAGAACGACGGTAGCTTAAATAAGATGATCCCTCACTAAAATTTCAAGAAAAGTGTTCCCCCTAACTGTGCACCGTTGCGAAGGTTCGTTGTTTCGAAGCACCATGTGATGATCGGGTGTGGTAGATTCTAACGTTCGAATACAACGGGTGTTGACGAGCCTAGCACGTACAGACATGGCCTCGGGACACATGCGAAACACTTAGGTTGACTTGATGAGCCTAGCATGTACAGACATGGCCTCGAAACACAAAAGACCTAAAGGTCGAACATGAGTCGTATAGAAGATACGATCAACATGAGATGTTCACCAATGTTGACTAGTCCGTCTCACGTGATGATCGGACACGGCCTAGTTGACTCGGATCATGTTTCACTTAGATGACTAGAGGGATGTCTATCTGAGTGGGAGTTCATTAAATGAACTCAATTATCATGAACATAGTCTAAATTGTCTTTGCAAATATGTTGTAGATGAATAGCTCACGTTGTAGCTCCCTGTTTCAATACGTTCCTAGAGAAAGATTAAGTTGAAAGATATTGTAAGCAATGATGCGGACTAGGTCCGTAGTCCGAGGAGTGTCCTCACTGCTACACAGAAGGCTTACGTCTTTGATGCACTGCTCGATGTGCAAACCCCTACAACGTTGTCTGTGGATGTTGTGAACACCTGACAGACACATCCTGATGACTACTTGATAGTTTAGTACACCATACTTTACGGCTTAGAATCGGGATTCCAATGATGTTTTGAACACCGGAGAACACATGAGATGTTCCAAGAGCTGAAATTGGGATTTCAGGCTCATGCCCGTGTTGAGAGGTGTGAGACCTCTGACAAGTTCTTTTGCCAACAAGATGGAGGGGAATAGCTCAGCTAGTGAGCATGTGCTCAGAATGTCTGGGTACTATAATCACTTAAATCAAGTGGGAGTTAAACTTCCAGATAAGATAGTGATTGATAGAGTTCTCTAGCCACTATCACTAAGCTACTAGATCTTCGTGATGAACTATGACATGCAAGGGATGGAGTTGATCCCGGAGCTGTTCGCGGTGCTTAAGACCGCAAAAGGTAGAAATCAAGAAGGAGCATCAAGTGTTGATGGTTTAACAAGACCACTGGTTTCATGAAGGGAAAGGGCTAGAAGGGAAACATCATGGATCGCAAACCAGTTGCCGCTCCAGTGAAGGGACCCAAGGTAGAACCCAAACCCGAGACTAAATGCTTCTATTGTAAGGGGAACGATCACTGGTAGCAGAAATACCCCAAATGCATGGTAGATAAGAAGTCTGGCAACTTCAACAAAATTTATACGTGTCATTAATGTGTACCTCACTAGTACTCCTGGTAGCACCTGGGTATTGGATACCGGTTCAGTTACTATTATTGATGACTTGAAGCAAAAGCTACGGACTAAACGGAGACTAGCTAAGGGCGAGGTGACGATGTGTGTTGGAAGTGTTTCCAAAGTTGATGAGATCACCATCGCATGCTCCATCTGCCTTCGGGATTAGTATTGAACCTAGATAAATGTTATCAGGTGTCTACGTTGAGCATGAATATGATTAGATCATGTTCATTGCAATACGGTCATTCATTTTAGTTAGAAAATAATGGTTATTCTATTTACATGAATGATACCTTTCATGGTCATGCACCCTATGTGAATGCTTCATTGAATCTCGGTCGTGGTGATACACATGTTCACGCCAAAAGATGCAGAGTTAATAATAATAGTACCACTTTCTTGTGGCACTGCCGCTTAGGTCATATTGGCGTAAGATGCATGAAGAAACTCCATATCGATGGATGTTTGGAGTCACTTGATTTTGAATCGCTTGACACATGCGAGCCATGCCTCATGGGCAGGATGACTAAGACCCCATTTTCAGGTACAATGAAACGGGCAAGTGACTTGTTGGAAATCATACATGCTGATGCGTGTGATCTAATGAGAATTGAAGCGTGTGGTGGATATCGCTATTTTCTCATCTTCACTGTCGATTTGAGTAGATATAGGTATATTTACTTAATGAAGCACAAGTCTGAAACGTTTGAAAAGTTCAAGCGATTTCAGAGTGAAGTTAAGAATCATCATAACAAAAAGATCATGTTCCTACGATCTGATCAAAAGGGGATTTTCTGAGTTATGAGTTTGGCAATCACTTAAGACATTGTGGAATTGTTTCACAGTTGAAGCCACCTGGAACACCACAGGGTAATGGTGTGTCCGGACGTCGTAATCGAACCTTATGAAATATGGTGCGATCTATGATGTCTCTTACCGATCTACCGCTATTATTTTGAGGTTATGCATTAGAGACAACTGCATTCACTTTAGATAGGACACCATCTAAGTCCGTTGAGACTTCGTCGTAAGAATATGGTTTGGCAAGAAACCAAAGTTGTCGTTTCTTAATGTTTGGGGCTGCGATGCTTAAGGCTTCAGCCAGAGAAGCTCGAACCCAAAGCGGACAAACACATCTTCATAGGATACCCAAGGGTGATAGTTGGGTATACCTTCTATCTCAGATCCGAGGGCAAATTGTTGTCGCTAAGAGCAGGTCCTTTCTCGAGAAGGAGTTTCTCTCGAAAGAATTGAGTGGGAGGAAGATAGAACTTGATGAGGTTGTCGAACCTCTACTTCAACCAAAGAGTGATGCAACATAGAAAGATGTTTTCTGTGGAGCCTACGTCTGTTGAATAGGAAGTTAATGATAGTGATCATGAAGCTTCGGATCAAGTTGCTATCGAACCTCATAGGTCGACAAGGATATGTACTACTCCTGAGTGGTATGGTAATCCTGTCTCAGATATCATGTTGTTGGACAACAATGAACCTACGAGCTATGGAGAAGCGATGGTGGGCCTGTATTCCGACAAATGGTTAGAAGCCATGAAATCCGAGATAGGATCCATATATCAGAACAAAGTATGGACTTTGGTGGACTTGCCCGATGATCGGCAAGCCATTGAGATAAATGGATCTTTAAGAAGAAGACGGACGTGGGCGGTAATGTTACCGTCTATGAAGCTCGACTTGTGGGAAAGAGTCTTTTCACAAGTTCAAGGAGTTGACTACGATGAGAATTTCTCACCCATAGCGATGCTTAAGTCCATCGGAATCATGTTAGCATTAGCTGTATTTTTCGATTATGAAATCATACAGATGGATGTCAAAACAAGTTTTCTTACCAAGTTTTCGTAAGAAAAGTTGTATGTGATACAATAAAAGGTTTTGTCGATCCTAAGGATGCTAAAAGGTATGCTGGCTCCAGCAATCCTTCTATGGAATAGAGCAAGCATCTCGGAATCAGAATATATGTTTTGATGGAGTGATCAAAGTTTTTAGGTTTATACAATGTTTTCTAGAAACTTGTATTTACAAGAAATTGAGTGGGAGCACTACAACATTTCTGATAAGTATATGTGGATGACATATTGTTGATCCGAAATAATGTAGAATTTTTGGAAAGCATAAACGGTTGTTTGAAGAGTGATTTTCAAAGGAAGACCTGGATAAAGCTGCTTAAAATTGGGCATCAAGATCTATAGAGATAGATCAAGACGCCTGATGATACTTTCAAAGAACGCACACCTTGACGTGTTTTTGAAGGAGTTCAAAATAGATCAGTCAAAGAAGGGGTTCTTACCTGAGTTGTAAGGTGTGAAGTTGAGTAAGACTCGAAGATTGACCACGGCAGAAGAAAGAGGAGGGACGAAAGGTCGTCCCCTATGCTTTTGTCATAGGCTCTATACGGTATGCCATGCTGAGTACTGCACC
This sequence comes from Triticum urartu, assembly GCF_003073215.2. NCBI lineage: Eukaryota > Viridiplantae > Streptophyta > Magnoliopsida > Poales > Poaceae > Triticum > Triticum urartu. The sequence goes on from NC_053024.1 coordinate 562,505,312, forward strand.
TGATGTGTGCCTTGCCACATGTCTGGCAAGAGGGTACAAAGGTGATCTAGGAGTAGATCACCGGATAGCGGTCAAAAATTATCCTTAGAGAAATAAGGAAATGTTTCTCGGTTATGGAGGTGATAAAGAGTTCGACATAAAGAGTTACGTCGATGCAAGCTTAACACCTATCCGGATAGCTCTGAGTAGAGATACCAGATACGTATAATGGAGCAATAATTTGGAATAGCTCCAAGTGGAACGTGGTAGCGGCATCTACGATATAAAGTTTTGCGAAATACATAGGGATCTGAATATGGCAAGACCTGTTGACTACAACCTCTCTCACAAGCATAACATGATCAAACCTAGAACTCTTTCAGTGTTTATCACATAGTGATGTGAACTAGATCATTGAGTCTAGTAGACTCTTGGATGTTGGTCACATGGCGATGTGACCTGTGAGTGTTAATCACATGGCGATGTGAACTAGATTATTGACTCTAGTGCAAGTGGGAGACTATTGGAAATATGCCCTAGAGGCAATAATAAATTAGTTATTATTATTATATTTCATTGTTCATGATAATCGTTTATTATCCATGCTAGAATTGTATTGATAGGAAACTCAGATACATGTGTGGATACATAGACAACACCATGTCCCTAGTAAGCCTCTAGTTGACTAGCTCGTTGATCAATAGATGGTTACGGTTTCCTGACCATGGACATTGGATGTCATTGATAACATGATCACATCATTAGGAGAATGATGTGATGGACAAGACCCAATCCTAAGCCTAGCACAAAGATCGTGTAGTTCGTTTGCTAAAGCTTTTATAATGTCAAGTATCATTTCCTTAGACCATGAGATTGTGCAACTCCCGGATACCGTAGGAGTGCTTTGGGTGTGCCAAACGTCACAACATAACTAGGTGGCTATAAAGGTACACTACAGGTATCTCCAAAAGTGTCTGTTGGGTTGGCATGAATCGAGACTGGGATTTGTCACTCCGTGTAAACGGAGAGGTATCTCTGGGCCCACTCGGTAGGACATCATCATAATGTGCACAATGTGATCAAGGAGTTGGTCACGGGATGATGTGTTACGGAACGAGTAAAGAGACTTGCCGGTAACGAGATTGAACAAGGTATCAGGATACCACGATCGAATCTCGGGCAAGTATCGTACCGCTAGACAAAGGGAATTGTATACGGGATTGATTAAGTCCTTGACATCGTGGTTCATCCGATGAGATCATCGTGGAGCATGTGGGAGCCAACATGGGTATCCAGATCCCGCTGTTGGTTATTGACCGGAGAGTTGTCTCGGCCCTGTCTGCATGACTCCCGAACCCGTAGGGTCTACACACTTAAGGTTCGATGACACTAGGGTTATAGGGAAAGTATGTATGCGGTTACCGAATGTTGTTCGGAGTCCCGGATGAGATCCCGGACGTCACGAGGAGTTCCGGAATGGTCTGGAGGTAAAGATTAATATATAGGAAGTATGGTTTTGGCCACCGGAAGTGTTCCGGGCATCACCGGTAGTGTACCGGGACCACCGGAGGGGTCCGGGGGTCCACCAGGTGGGCCCACCAGCCCCGGAGTCCTACATGGGCCAATAGTGGGAAGGTACCAGCCCCTAGGTGGGCTGGGGCGCCTCCCACCAAGGCCCAAGGCCCCTCCAAGAGGGGGGGGGCAAACCCTAGGGTAGATGGGCCCTAAGGCCCACCTCAGGTGCGCCTCCCCCTCTCCCCCTTATGGCCGCCACCCTAGATGGGATCTAGGGCTGCCGCCACCCCTAGGGAGGAAACCCTAGGTGGGGGCGCAGCCCTCCCTCTCCCCCTATATATAGTGGAGGCAAAGGGGCAGCCCAACACATGAAGTTCCTCCCCTGTTGGCGCAGCCCTACCCCTCTCCCTTCTCGTCTCTCGTAGTGCTTGGCGAAGCCCTGCTGGAGTCCCGCACTACTCCACCACCACCACGTCATCGTGCTGCTGCTGGATGGAGTCTTCCCCAACCTATCCTTCTCCCCTTGCTGGATCAAGGCGTAGGAGACGTCACCGGGCTGTACGTGTGTTGAACACGGAGGTGCCGTCCGTTCGGCACTAGGATCATCGGTGATTTGGATCACGACGAGTATGACTCCATCAACCCCGTTCACATGAACGCTTTCGCTTAGCGATCTACAAGGGTATGTAGATGCACTCTCCTTCCCCTTGTTGCTAGATTACTCCATAGATTGATCTTGGTGATGCATAGAAAATTTTGAATTTCTGCTACGTTCCCCAACAGGGGTGTGCGTGACGTGGGCGGCATGCGTGGGACGGTTTCCACATGCATGCGTCACGTCGCAGTAAAGAGGCGGCTCGTGTCTTCCCCGTAAAAAGAGGGAGGCATGGAGGCGCGGCTCATTTACTGAGCGGGGTCGGGGTGCGGTCTTCAGGGCGTCCACTCCCCGCGATCACGGGGAGTGGAGAGGTCGCCTCACCCGTCCCTTCAGTTCTGGATGTCTGCCACGCATCCTTGTGGTGGCAAACGGTGGAGGCGAGAAACCGGGCCGCCGCTGGTTGGGTGGCGGGTCGTTCCTGATTCCCCGCGCCTCCGGTGTCTGGATTGGCCGAGCGGGGCGGCCGAGCCTCAACCCCGTTCCTTTATAAAGAGGAGGAAGGGGGAAATGGCACCCTGCATTCTTCCATCTTCCATCTCTTCTCTGCTCCTGCTCCTTCCTCTCACCTGCCATGGAGAAAGGGAATCCTGTCCCTTCGACGGTCGCGGCGAGGGTCGCCGCTCGACAGTGCGTCCCCCCTCCTGAACCCATGGTGGTGGAACCGACCGCGAGGGGAAGGGGGAGGGGGCGAGGCCGTGGGCGAGGCGAGGCAGAGGCCATAGAGCTCGGGGGAAGAGGAGGATGGGGCGGCGCGCCAGCCCCACCCCCGCCAATGATGCCCTTCCCGATGGAGGGCCATGTCGAAGACGAGCCTTGCGAGTTGTTCATCAGGCTCCGACGGCCCCCGCGTCGTCGTTTTCGTCTCCCCACTCCGTTTGCTCTGGTGATGGAGCGTGCCCCGCCCCAGACCCTCAGGTTGCACATGAGGGGTTGCGGGAACGGGGGCACGCGGGTCGACGTCGACTTCCCGGCTCCTCGAGTCATGTATCTCCTCCGTGGATGGAAGACGTTCACCCGCATCCACATCCTGACGGCGGGGCTCGTCCTCTACTTCAAGTTAATGGAGGACGGCCTGCACTCCGTCAAGTTCTTCGGAGATCTTGGAACTTGTCTGAAATGCTGCATGGAGAGCTCCTCTGATGGAGATTCTAACGATGGGAGCTTGTCCTCGAGCGAGAGCGACGAGGAGGACAGGGGGCGGACAGCGGGGGCGAGTCCGACTAGGAGTCAGACACCCCACGCCTGGGTGTGTGCGGCAGCAGCAGCATCTACACCTGGCTGCTCCTCCGGCAAAAGCTAGCCGGGGGCAGGGCTGTCTCCTTGGGCGGCTGGCGTCGGGAGGCTGCGGAAGAGGAAGAGGGCGGGCGGCAAGGCCGTCAACTTGGAGTACGCGGGCACCGACGCCTTCGTCGCGTATTGCCTGTCCTGCCGCCTCGTCTTCTAGCTCCTTTCCCGGCACCGTCATCACCGGCCCGCCCATGGGTGGCCACCGAGATGTTCTCTTGGTGCTTTCTGCTACTTGTAGCTCGCCTAGGCGCCCCTTTTGCCCTTTCGCCTCCTTGACCTGCCTCCTGAGGAGAGGGGCAAGAAAGGGATTACGGGCATCTTTATCTCTTTTTAGTTTGTAAGCCTGCAGACCTTTGTTAAATTTGAAACTTGTAATCCCCTTGCTCACATGCCCCAGTCCGGTTCCGAAACGCATGACAGAGGATAAAAGACTTATCTGGATCCGCAGCCCTTGGGAATCTCATCTTGCCGCGGTTGGATCCTTGTGCTTGCAGCCCCCGGCAACCCTGGCTTGCCGGGGTCGGGGCGCCAGTCCGTTTCCTTCTTTCCGAGTAGCTCAGCAGAAGTGCTCATGTGCCCTGCGAACCAAAGGAGGACAAAAAGGAATAGACAGACGCACACTCGACCTCTAGGCTAGGGGTTAGTCGCCGCTAAGCACTATCAACCCTAACCAAGGAAGAGACTCGACCTAGCATGCATGCTATAACTTAGGGCGCCAACGCTTCATTTATTTATGCTCAGGGTCTGCGCCTGGCTTTGTACAAAGGGTCACATGCCTTGTCGGCAAAGCTTGTACAAAAGGTGGCTTGTCAGGAGGCCCGGCAAGCTGCGCCTTACGGGTAGAACTTGCGAAGATGCTCGATGTTCCAGGAGTTGCTCACTGGGACGGCATCTTCAGTCTCCAGGTGGACTGCGCCAGGCCTGGTGACTTGTATTACCCGATAAGGGCCTTCCCACTTCGGCGTCAACTTGTTGGAATTTAGGCCGACTGAATGCGCCGAAGAACAAGGTCGCCTTCCTCAAGGCTTCAGGCATGAACCTTGCAGCTATGATAGCGGCGCAAGGCTTGCTGGTAGTGTGCTGCTCTCATAGCCACCCGAAGACGATCTTCCTCAAGGAGCGTCGCGTCATTTTGGCGCAATGGCTCTTGCTCAAGCTCATCATAAGCGAGCACTCGAGGTGACCCATATATGAGTTCCATGGGGAGAACTGCTTCTGCCCCGTATACCAGTGCAAAAGGTGTCTGGCCGGTGGCTCGATTTGGGGTCATCCTGATCGACCAAAGAACCGCCGGCAACTCATCAATCCAGCGCCTTCCACTCTTGTGCAGCTTGTCAAAGGTCTTCGTTCTCAAGCCTCGCAACACTTCAGCATGTGCCCTCTCCGCTTGGCCATTGCTCCGTGGATGTGCCATGGAAGCAAAACAGACCTTGCTACCGAGGTCTTGGATGTACTGCATGAAGGCGTGGCTTGTGAACTACGTGCCGTTGTCGGTGATGACTCTGTTTGGCACACCAAAATGGCAGACCAGTCCTTTGAAGAACTTGACGGCTGACTGAGTAGCCACCTTCCTCACTGCTTCCACTTCCGACCACTTTGGAACTTGTCGATTGCAACATACAAGTACTCAAAGCCCCCGACAGCGTGGGGGAAAGGGCCCAGTATATCGAGCCCCCAGACCAAGAATGGCCAGGAGAGAGGGATTGTTTGAAGGGCTTGAGTCGGCTGATGAAGCTTCTTTGAATGGAACTGGCACGCTTCACACTTGATTACTAGTGCCGTCGCATCCTGGAGGGCGGTGGGCCAGAAGAAACCTTGCCGGAACGCCTTCCCGGCAAGGGCCCTTTACAGTATGTGGGAGCCACATATGCCTCCATGTATCTCCGCCAACAGCTCCAGTCCTTCCTCTTGGGGAATGCACTTGAGTTTCACACCGTTTGGACTCCTCCGGTACAGGACGTCATCGACAAACTGGTACAGGGCGGACCGACGGGCTACTTTCTCTGCTTCTTCCTGCTCCTCAGGAAGCTCCCTTGTTTGGAGGAAGTGGATGGTAGGCTGCGCCCATGCCGGAGCCTGGGGCTCGACGACAAGGACCAAAGGTATTTCTTCCGCCATGAGAGCGGCTGTCTCTACGGCCAGGGCTTGACGCCCTATCAGAGCCAGTTGCTCTTGGGCAGGCTCAGCGTCCGCGGCAGCACCCTTGCCGGCGGCACCAGGGGGCTCGATAGGAAAGTACTTGCCGGGACCTGATTTCCTCCGCTTGTTCTGCCCCGCTGATGGTTCGACAGATGGTTGAGTTAACCGGAGTGAAAAGGTACCTGGTTCCACAGGTAGCTTGAATGCGGCACGCTTTGACAGGTAATCGGCGATGTCGTTCTCCACCCGAGGGACGTGCTCCGCCTGGATACCGTCAAAGCATTCCTCCAGCTTCCTCACCTCATCTACGTAGGCTTCCATCAATGGCCTCTAATAATCCTTGTTGACCTGCCTGATAACGAGCTGCGAGTCGCCCCTGATGATGAGCTTCTTAACCCCAAGGTCTGTCGCGATCCTGAGACCGGCAAGCAATCCCTCGTACTCGGCAGTGTTGTTGGTGGACATCTCCCTGGGGAAGTGCATCTGGATCACGTACTTGAGGTGTTCTCAGATGGGTGCGACGAGTAGCACACCGGCACCGGCGCCTTGCAGCGAGAAAGCCCAACAAAGTACATGATCCGGTCGCAATATGCTTCCTTGCCGGGGAGAGTGGTCTCCTGGATTTCTTCGTCAGGCGTCGAGGTCCATTCTGCGATGAATTCCTCCAAGACTCTGCTCTGAATTGTCGAGGTACTTTCAAACTTTAAACCGAAACTTGACAGCTCCAAGGCCCATTCCACAATCCTTCCGGTTGCATCCGAGTTGTGCAGTATCCGTTTCAATGGGAGGTGGGTGACGACGGTGATCTCGTGGGCCTAGAAGTAGTGACGCAGCTTCCTCGAGGCCATAAGGAGGCCGAAGAGCAATTTTTGCACGCCGAAATACCTGACCTAGCCCCCTGCAAGAGGGAGCTGACAAAGTAAACCATGTGCTGCATCATCTTCTTCTTTGGCACCACTTCACTTGACTGCGCGGGCATTGCCTTAGTGGCACCAGACTCCACCGGGGGCCGCGCCTTGCCGGCACCAGGCCCTGCCGGGGGAATCTTTGGCTTGCCATCCGCTGGTTCTGCTGTCGGATTTCGGGTTCCGGCAGACCCTTGAGGTTCGAACACTGGGGTGCGCGCGGAGATTTCACCTTCTACCTACCTGCGCCCCACCGTCGCGCTAAGATCTAAGCTATGGAAAGAACAGCACAAGAGACACGGAGTTTATACTGGTTCGGGCCACCGTTGTGGTTTAATACCCTACTCCAGTGTGTGGTGTGGCAGATTGCCTCTTGGGCTGATGATGATGAGCAATACAAGGAAGAACAGCCCCGCGAGGGTCTGTTCTTGGCTGGGGCGATGAACTGCTGGGAGGAGTACAATCACCCTTCTCTCTCTCTCTTCTTGATTCTCTCTCCGATTTCTATCCGATCTCCTCTACCCTGTGGGTGGCTAGTCCTATTTATAGGCAAAGGCCCTGGGCCTCGTCCCAAATATTGAGCGGGAAGGGGGCCAACAATTGGCCATTTTGAAGGGGAACATCTGGTACACTTATCCTGACTAAAGTCGGTCCTCGCCTGCCAAAGGCTCTGGCGGTGACGCTGGCTTGGGCTCCACAATGACTTCCTTCCTGCCGTTGGGCCGGTCTTGGTCTCGTTGCACCGAAATGGGTGCCTTTGCTTGATTCTCTCGCCCGCGCTTGCTCCCTTTGCACCAAAGAGGAAAGGAGGACACTGCGCGAGCTGGCGCCCACCTGGCACCCTTGGTCGTCATGGCTTGCGTCACGGGCACCTCGTGAGGTACCCCGCCTTGATCTCTCCGCCTCCTCGCGAGCCAGCCTGATGGGGCCGTGCCTGAGGAAGCTCCGTGTCGTCCGCCCCGCGAGGCTTGACCCCTCGCGAGGGTCTTGGGTCTGTGTTGATGAAGATGGGCCGTGCTGGGCCCCTCCTCGAGCCACGCCGCAGGCAGGCAAGTCTGGGGACCCCCGTTCCCAGAACGCCGACAGTAGCCCCCGGGCCCAAGGCGCGCCAGGACTTGGCCGTGCAGGGAGGCGAAAGGGCAAGAGCGAAGCGCCGCGGGCCCTAACAGCCTGCGGCCTTGGGCGCCGCGTGGCGGTTGATTGGACGTGGGCGTCTCCACTTTCCCACGACGCCTCAGCAACTGCGCGTATTTGTAGGATCGAAAGTATGTCTAGAGGGGGGTGATTAGACTACTTGACCAAATAAAAACTTAACCTTTTCCCAATTTTAGTTCTTGGCAGATTTTAGCTATTTTAGGAGAAGTCAAGCAATCATCACACAATTCAAGAAAGCATGCAAAGAGTATATTGGTAGTGGAAAGTAAAGCATGCAACTTGCAAGAATGTAAAGGGAAGGGTTTGGAGAATTCAAACGCAATTGGAGACACGGATATTTTTCCCGTGGTTCAGATAGGTGGTGCTATCCTACATCCACGTTGATGGAGACTTCAACCCACGAAGGGTAACGGTTGCGCGAGTCCACACAGGGCTCCACCCAAGGGTAACGGTTGCGCGAGTCCACACAGGGCTCCACCCACGAATGGTCCACAAAGAAGCAACCACCCACAAAGGGTCCACGAAGAAGCAACCTTGTCTATCCCACCATGGCCATCGCCCACACAGGACTTGCCTCACTAGCGGTAGATCTTCACGAAGTAGGCGATCTCCTTGCCCTTACAAACTCCTTGGTTCAACTCCACAATCTTGTCAGAGGCTCCCAAGTGACACCTAGCCAATCTAGGAGACACCACTCTCCAAGAAGTAACAAATGGTGTGTAGGTAATGAACTCCTTGCTCTTGTGCTTCAAATGATAGTCTCCCCAACACTCAACTCTCTCTCATAGGATTTGGATTTGGTGGAAAGAAGGTTTGAGTGGAAAGCAACTTGGGAAGGCTAGAGATCAAGATACATATGGTAGGAATGGAATATCTTGGTCTCAACACATGAGTAGGTGGTTCTCTCTCAGAACATATGAGTTGGAATGGTGTGTGTGTTCTGATGGCTCTCTCATTGAATGAGGAGGAGGTGGAGGGGTATATATAGCCTCCACACAAAATCCAACCGTTACACAGTTTTCCAATCTCGGTGGGACCGAATCAATAAGCTCGGTTGGACCGAAAATGTAAACCTAGTGACCGTTAGTGATTTTCGGTGGGACTGACATGCAACTCGGTAGGACCGATATGGTTAGGGTTTGGGCATAACGTAATCTCGGTGAGACCGATTACACAAACTCGGTGAGACCGAATTTGGTAATTAGCTAACCAGAGAGTTGGTCAGGCAAACTCCGTGGGACCGATTTGCTCTTTCGGTGAGACCGAGTGGAACTCGGTGAGACCAAAAAAGTTACAAAGGGAAACAGAGAGTTTGCAACCCCATCTCGGTGAGACCGAGATCCTTATTGGTAGAACCGAATTGCTAGGGTTTGGCAGTGGCTAATGACAAGTGAAACTCGGTGGTGCCGGATAGGAAGAATCGGTAGGACGAGTTTGGCTTAGGGTTTAGGTCATATGTGGATATGGGAAAGTAGTTGAGGGTTTTGGAGCATATCATTAAGCACATGAAGCAAGAGGCTCATTAAGCAACACCTAATCCCTCCTTGATAGTATTGGCTTTTCCTAAAGACTCAATGTGATCTTGGATCACTAAAATATGAAATGAAGAGTCTTGAGCTTTTGAGCTTGAGCCAATCCTTTGTCCTTAGCATTTTGAGGGTTCCACTTTCACATCCATGCCATGCCAATCATTGAGCTTTCCTGAAATATCATTCTTGAATAGCATTAGCTCAATGAGCTATATGTTGGTTATGAATTACCAAAACCACCTTAGGGATAGTTGCACTTTCAATCCCCCTTTTTGGTAATTGATGACAACATATAGATCAAAGCTTTGACAAATGATAATAAGCATGAAATATATCGTCGCTTTGAGAAGTATGTGATAAGTAAGAGCTCCCCTAATTTTGTGCATATTTAAAATTTGCTTTGGACTGCAAATGCACAAAGAGTTAGAGTCATGGCTTACTCTTCCATGTCACATACATCTTGGTGGAGTGCTTAAAATGATAAGAATGAAATACATGCACTCATCACCAAGAATAATGAATGATCACATAAGATAGATAAGATAATAGCATTAAGCAAGCATTAAGTGTAGCTTATGATCAAACACATGATCATCAATGTCTCACAAATAATGACGTAGTATCTCAAGCACTCAAAAGCAAACGAGTTCGAAAAACCACCAAATAAAGCAAGAGAGAAAAGCAACACTCTCTCTCTCTCGAAGCCTATGATCTATACATCTTCTCCCCCTTTGGCAACAAGTTACCAAAAAGTTCCTAGAAAATGCATAGCACTAGATCGACGCTCAGGCTTGATCTTCAGGTGGTGGTGGAGTCCGGATCACTCCAAGGACGAAGGCTTCGGTAGATGCTGAAGTAGACGCTGGAGCTGGAGCTGAAGTAGATGCTGGAGCTGGTGGAACTGAGGCTATGGCTGGTGCTGACGTGGTGGCTCTTGTGTCAGCAACTGGCACGGCAGACGACCTCGGACCACTTGGCACTCTGGCAAAGGCATGAGTAGTAGTCCTGCCTCTCCTCTCCTGCATGTCCTCTTGGAGCTGCTCCACTGCAGACTGAACTTCCGTTACTTTGACATCCAAGTCATAGAACTTCCGTTCCATGATTCTCTCTAGGCTCTGCTGATTTTGAGTGAGGGTGGCCAGACTTTGCTCAATCCTCAGCGTGGATGCAATAAAGTAACCAAGCTGCTCTTGTTTAGTCTTCAAGAAATACTCAGATGCCTCCTCTTCAGTTGGCATCTGGGCAGCTTTCTCCTTCCTCGCCTTCTCCTTCTTTGCATAAGCTTGTGCAGACGATGGCTCGTTCTCAGTCATCACAACTTCATTGTTCTCAAAATCTGGACGGATGGGCAAATGTTCCTTGTCCAATAAATATATGCCCGTGCCCATCTTGGAGTTGATGAGCTCCTGAATCTGAGGGGCATATCCGCAACTCCTCTTCTGCAGTCCGCTTGATAGTTTCCACTATGAGGCTCATCACCTTGAACTTCTGAGGCACATCAAACACATGTAGCAAGTTTATAGCATGGCCTCTGATCATCTTGTGATCACCTGACTTGGGCAGTAAGGTGTGCCTTAGTACCCAATTGATCGTAGGCAGTCCTGACAGAAGGTAATGTACTGAGCCAAACTTGAAGGTATCAAGTGCTTCATTTGGGATCTCCTTGTACATATTTGACATTGAGTTGTGGTCCATCTTCTTCTTGGCATAGATATCCAAGTCATCATCTTGCTCCTCTGGGGCATTAATCAACTTCGCCCATTCCTCAACAGTGGATTGGTACCTAGTACCCTCAGACATCCATGTGATCCTCCCATCTGGATAAAAGTGAGTTGTGGAGTAGAACTGCATGATGAGTTCCTCGTTCCACTTTGTGAGCTTCTGCCCAACAAAGTCAGCTACTCCACAAGCTATGAAGCTGTCTTGCACTCCAGGATAGTGCTCCTCATTGTCCTTGATGTATGTCCAATCAACACAACGCATATCATAGACAATGGGCTTCTTATCTAGCAGCACTGTCTCATAAAAATCCTGCTGCTCCTTGGTGTGAAACCTGTAGTCCACTGCAGTCCTTCTCCTTGAAGCATATGGGTCTGCTTCTCTCCACTTCCTCAGCCCTGAATCTCTCCTGAGCTTCATGTCCTCAGCCACAGGATGAGCATCATTGTGGTTTGGGATCTTGGGCTTTAGCTTCCTTAGGACATTCTCTTCCTCTTCTTCAGCAACAGTCTCAGGCACTGGGGCCTTGTTCTTCTCAGCTGCAGGGATGCTTCTTGTGTTCCTCTTTGGCTTTGGCTTTGGAGCTGGCTTGGCCTTGGAAGCAGCTCCCCCTGATTTTATGGCATCTCCCATTAGCTTGGGTGCCTTGGGTGCTGGTGCAGCCACCTCTTCTTCTTCTTCCTCTTCCATGATGGAAGCTTTGCCAAGCACTCTAGCCACAGTCTTCTTCACCCTTTCCTTTCTTTTCTTGCTCTCAGCTGCAACTGGCTCTATGGGCTTCTCAGTTGACATTCTGGCCTTTGACATTGGCTGCCTGCCTGCTGGCCTTTTGATTTTCAGACCTGGCTTAGTGCCTTGAGCTGGCTCAACTCTCTTGGAAGTGGCCTCTTCCTCTGCCACATAGTCTTCATCTTCGGAATCTGAAGTCCTCTTCTTCCTCTGTCTCGTGGCAGCCTTTGGCAAATTGCTAGGAGTGCTCCTGCTGCCTTCATCAGATGAACTGGAGGGACTAGTGCCCTCACTCATCACCACTTGCTGTTTTGACAGATTCTGGCTATCACTATGGTCTGACATGCTGACTGCTGACCCTGTGAATAGTTTATAGATGAGGTAGAAAGGATGAGCATCACAAAATGCAGAGATTTTTGCAAAAAGAATGATCCAAAAACTTAGTTTTAGTTTCCCACTGAAATCATCTCGGATCTACCGATTTTCAAACTCGGTGATACCGAAGCAGTTTTGGAACCTAAACTAGTGAACTCGGTAGGACCAAGTCACAGTTCGGTGGCACCGAGACTGCTAGGGTTTCACAGAGTTCCAAAATCGGTCACACCGATAAGTAATTCTCGGTCAGACCGAGTCTCACTTGTGCAATGGCATAAGCCAAATCGGTGGGACCGAGTTTTTCAACTCGGTGGGTCCGAGATGGTTTCGGCGGAAACCTAAACCTAGAATTTTCGAATCAAACCTAATCTACGGGCGTTTTGACTGGATAGAAGTTTATCAAACGTGGCTAGAATCAATATGATCACAATGTGCTAGGAATCAGATTGAGGAATAGCACAAAGATCAAGTCCATACCCTAGTTCGGCGGGGACTTGCTACGGCGGCAACGGTGGGGCAGAATTCCCGTTGACGGCGACGGAGACCAGCGACTGGAGGCTGCTGGCGGCGAGAAGACGATCTGGAGACCACGAGGGCAGAGCAGGCTATCGCGTGGGCGAAGGGGTTCGGAGAAATTTCCAAAATTTTGCCCGTGACTATATATAGCCCGACCCTGTCGGTGTGACCGAGTGGAACGACTCGGTGGCACCGATATTCATAACTGCGTGCAGTTACTGAAACTCGGTGTGACCGAAAGGTTCAAATCGGTTGCACCGAGATCGAAAACCTAGATCAACTTAATGATCTCGGTAGGACCGAAAGTGGAGTATCGGTCAGACCGAGAATCATAAAGAGGTTTTGGAAGTTTAAGTCTATGACGAATCGGGGACTCCGAGCGCTCCTCACATAGAGTGGTTCGAATCTGACTTGATCAAATTTTGTGATGCAGCATGAATAGAGTTTGAGACGAGAAAAGCATAGATAGCTAGAGGAGGTTCTTAGGTATTCTTGTCCATCCACTTGGCAAAAGAAGATAAAACCAAACAATCAAAACAACAAGTGGATGTCCTCGAATGGGTAAAATATGCAACCAGCATGCTCACACAATAAGATGGCAAATGAAATATGTGACAAGGCATGCACAACCAATTCTAGCATCTATCAAGCAATTTGTGATGACTAGGTCATCTATATATGAGTATATTGACTTAGGAGTCAAGTGAGAACACTTGATCATAGGTCATACTCATCGTTTAAGCTCAAGTGGGGTTACAAATTTTACATAAAGCATTGTTTTGTTCACATCTTTAGAGTTGCTTTAGCTCAGTCTTAGAGTAAAGCTCCCCCTAGATGTGATATCCCCCTAAGAGGGATGAACTAACCTTGGGTTTTGTCGATGATGACTTCATGTAGATATTGAAGATGTGGATGCTCAATGTTGATGTAGATCTCTTGGAGCTATCCATTTGAGTGAATTGCACTTTCAATACCTACATGGGTTAGTCCCACAAGGAACAAGCAAGGATATCCATAGACATAGAGTGATGCACACCAAAGATGATGTCCATGAAAACTTTTAGGTTACCTTGTCCCTTGTCTTACCAACAAGAGGGTTTGTGACTCCTTGAACTAGTGCAAGATGTGGAAGTTGATTGCACTTGTTCTTGCCAAAATGATAAGAGTGAAGTATGTTGGCGGAGTCACCCTCAAGAACTCTCTAGTTCTTCGTCTTTTGGATCCACATCATCTTGATGGGAATCCTTGGAGTTGTAGTCATACTTGATGAAGTGGAACTTGAAGTAGTCTTGGGAATCCACTTGACTAAGGTCTTAGGAGCTTCTTCAAATGCATCAATTTCCTCTTGAAGCTTGTCCTTGCCTTTTTGCTTGTAGTCTTGTGGTGGAAGATCATCTTGAGCTTGTGTCCCCTTGAAAGAAGTATACTTCTCTTGTTGAGGGACAAACTTTGTCTTGGGATATTGATCTTCTTCCCACTCAACTCCATTGGCATTGAACTTTCGCTCAAAACCAACACCTTGATTCTTCCGGTGCATTCCTTGCTTGCGCACAATTTCCTCGAATTGCTTACTCCCGGCAAGGCTTTCGTACACCCTTTCTCTATAATTCCCTTCAATAAGCTATTTTCTTGCTCAAGTGTAACTTGGCTAAGAGAATCATTAGTGGAATCAAGAGAGCTACTAGAAGTAACAATATTGGATTTAGCATGATCATTGTTACTACTAGAGGAAGAATCTTTCTTGTTAGACTTGACTTGAGGCATGTAAGTGGATAAGAGTAAACGCTTGGCAATGTAAGAAGAACTTTTCTTGCGGAGATCATCATTGATTGCCTTTTAAGAACTCTGCTCTTGCTCAAGATTGAGCTTTTCAAAGCGTAATTTCTCATGAGCTCTTAAAAGTTCTCGATGATCTTCGAAGATAGTGTCATGAGCTAACTTAAGAGTTTTTAGTTATTTAGTTAGAGCCTCAATCTTCTCCTTCTCATTGTCATTCGTTTTATCTTGATTAGCATGATTAATTGGTCTTTCATCATAATATTCATCACTAGAGTTGTCAACAAGCAAATCATCACCCAACAAGTCATCTTCATCACTATTGAAATCAACATACTCGGGGTGTGTTACCTTAGGACCTTTGGCCATGAAGCATCTTCCAATTCCTTCATTTGGTGAGTCAAATATGTCGTAGGAGTTGGTTGACACAAGTGCTAGACCGGCAACACCTTCATCTTGAGTATCTTCGAAGTCGGAGTGATAACTTCTCTCGGAGTGGCTGTCGGAGTCGGAGCCGGATACCCATTCACCAACATGAGCTTGATGTCTTCTTCTTGTGTAGCTCCTTAATGATTTTTCCTTCCTTTCCTAATCCTTGCTTCTCCGTGAGTATCTTCGTTCATACTGATCATCTCTACTCCTTCTCTCTCTTGATGGTGATTCTTTGCTTCTTCTTTTTGGAGAATCTTCTCTTCTCTTGTAGGGAGCCGTACACTCATTGGAATAGTGTCCGGGTCTTCCACAATTGTAGCAGTTTTGCTCTCGACTAGAAGATCTTTTGTCATTGTAGGACCTTGACTTGAAGCTTCTATCTTTGCTTCTACTGGTGTAGAACTTGTTGAAGTTCTTCACCATTAAGCTCAATTCTTCATTGAAGTCTTGTTTCTCACTTGATGATGTAGGGGCTTCACATGAGGCTTTATAGGCACCACTTGATTTGTTGTGAAGTTCCTCTTTATCCTTAAGTGACATCTCATGAGCAACAATTCTTCCAATCACCTCCGTTGGCTTGAGATCTTTGTAATTGGGCATCATTTGGATCAATGTGCACACGGTATCATATTTTCCATCCAAGGCTCTTAGAATCTTCTTGATGATGAATCTGTCGGTCATCTCTTCACTTCCTAAGCCAGCAATCTCATTTGTGATGAGAGCAAGCCTAGAGTACATTTCAGCGACACCTTCACCATCCTTCATCTTGAACTTGTCAAGTTGGCTTTGAAGCACATCCAACTTGGATTCCTTGACGGAGTCGGTACCTTCGTGCATATCAATCAAAGTGTCCCAAATTTCCTTTGCATTCTCAAGATGGCTGATTTTGTTGAATTCTTCGGGGCACAATCCATTGAAGAGAATATCACAAGCTTGAGCATTGTATTGCAACATCTTCAACTCATCCGCGGTAGCTTCACGGTTTGGTTCTCTCCCATCAAAGAAGTCACCTTGCAAACCAAGACACACAATAGCCCAAACGGCGAGGTTATGTCCAAGAATATGCATTTTCATTTTATGCTTCCAACTAGCAAAATTAGTACCATCAAAGTAAGGCCCTCTACGGTGATAATTTCCCTCGCTAGACGCCATACTCTCCTAGGTTGTGAAACCAAGGCTATGACCACCAAAAGCTATGGAGATCAAAGCAAATGGAGACCAAAGCTCTGATACCACTTGTAGGATCGAAAGTATGTCTACAGGGGGGGGGGTGATTAGACTACTTGACCAAATAAAAACTTAACCTTTTCCCAATTTTAGTTCTTGGCAGATTTTAGCTATTTTAGGACAAGTCAAGCAATCATCACACAATTCAAGCAAGCATGCAAAGAGTATATTGGCAGCGGAAAGTAAAGCATGCAACTTGCAAGAATGTAAAGGAAAGGGTTTGGAGAATTCAAACGCAATTGGAGACACGGATATTTTTCCCGTGGTTCGGATAGGTGGTGCTATCCTACATCCACGTTGATGGAGACTTCAACCCACGAAGGGTAACGGTTGCGCGAGTCCACACAGGGCTCCACCCAAGGGTAACGGTTGCGCGAGTCCACACAGAGCTCCACCCACGAAGGGTCCACGAAGAAGCAACCACCCACAAAGGGTCCACGAAGAAGCAACCTTGTCTATCCCACCATGGCCATCGCCCACACAGGACTTGCCTCACTAGCGGTAGATCTTCACGAAGTAGGCGATCTCCTTGCCCTTACAAACTCCTTGGTTCAACTCCACAATCTTGTCGGAGGCTCCCAAGTGACACCTAGCCAATCTAGGAGACACCACTCTCCAAGAAGTAACAAATGGTGTGTAGGTAATGAACTCCTTGCTCTTGTGCTTCAAATGATAGTCTCCCCAACACTCAAATATCTGTCATAGGATTTGGATTTGGTGGAAAGAAGGTTTGAGTGGAAAGCAACTTGGGAAGGCTAGAGATCAAGATTCATATGGTAGGAATGGAATATCTTGGTCTCAACACATGAGTGGGTGGTTCTCTCTCAGAACATATGAGTTGGAATGGTGTGTGTGTTCTGATGGCTCTCTCATCGAATGAGGAGGAGGTGGAGGGGTATATATAGCCTCCACATAAAATCCAACCGTTACATAGTTTTCCAATCTCAGTGGGACCGAATCAATAAGCTCGGTCGGACCGAAAATGTAAACCTAGTGACCGTTAGTGATTTTCAGTGGGACTGACATGCAACTCGGTAGGACCAATATGGTTAGGGTTTGGGCATAACGTAATCTCGGTGAGACCGATTACACAAACTCGGTGAGACCGAATTTGGTAATTAGCTAACCAGAGAGTTGGTCAGGCAAACTCGGTGGGACCGATTTGCTCTTTCGGTGAGACCGAGTGGAACTCGGTGAGACCGAAAAGTTACAAAGGGAAACAGAGAGTTTGCAACCCCATCTCGGTGAGACCGAGATCCTTATCGGTAGAACCGAATTGCTAGGGTTTGGCAGTGGCTAATGACAAGTGAAACTCGGTGGCGCCGGATAGGAAGAATCGGTAGGACAGAGTTTGGCTTAGGGTTTAGGTCATATGTGGATATGGGAAAGTAGTTGAGGGTTTTGGAGCATATCACTAAGCACATGAAGCAAGAGGCTCATTAAGCAACACCTCATCCCTCCTTGATAGTATTGGCTTTTCCTAAAGACTCAATGTGATTTTGGATCACTAAAATATAAAATGAAGAGTGTTGAGCTTTTGAGCTTGAGCCAATCCTTTGTCCTTAGCATTTTGAGGGTTCCACTTTCACATCCATGCCATGCCAATCATTGAGCTTTCCTGAAATAATCATCTTGAAATAGCATTAGCTCAATGAGCTATATGTTGTTATGAATTACCAAAACCACCTAGGGATAGTTGCAGTTTCAGTATTGGACAAGTCCCTGCATGCAAAGCGGGTCATGATTACCTGCGATCGTGGGGGCCGACGGTTGGCCCTCGCCGGCTATAAGTACGGATTGGCGCGCGCCCTTCCAGTTCATCCCCCCTCGCTTCTCCTTCTTCTTCATGGCCCTGTCGAGGAGGTTCTCGGCCATAGAGAAGGGGAAGGCTCGCCAGGTTGAGCCTGCCTCTCCCCCGCCCAAGCGCGGCCAAGGGCGCCCTCGCAAACATCCTGTGGCCACCACGGCAGCTCCCCGCGGCCGTGGAGACGATTTCTAGCACGGTGACAGGCGGACTGCTGCGGCCGGGGGGTGCGCTTCGGTCGCGCGTTCCCCTAGGCCACGCTTTCGCGCTGCAGTGGTGCTGCCGGAGTTTTTTGTGTGGTCGGTGGAGCCGACTAGCACCCGGCTTCAACTTCCTCGCTTTCTCCTCGGCGAGCTCCCGGCCGGCGCCCCGGGCGGCCTCTGGCTTCAAGCAGACGGCTGCTGCAGCCGGGCCTCATGGGCTTCACTGGAGGTCTCCGCAGCCGGGAGCCTGGCCTTGACCCGTGGTTGGCAGACGTTTGCTCGCGTGCGTGGCCTGAGCCGTCGGTGCACCCTGCACTTCAAGTTTGACGGCGATGCCACCCTCTATGTGAGGGCGTTTGGGGAAGATGGTCGCCTCGCAGGGTGCTGCCCTGAGGAAGACGACTGCGGCCGGGAACCCAGCCCCGGCGATGATGGAGAGGACAGCGCTCGCGTGATTGGCGGCGCTCAGGGTTCCCCAAGCTTCACCGGTTCTTCTTCAAGCGGCGACTCTTCTAGCGGTGGCCGCGGTCAGCCTCCACGCCGTCGTACCTTCTTGGGAGGTGGTAGCGTGTCTGCCCGCCGTCGCGCCTTGGTGAAGTGCGAGAGGGAGTCTGCCTGAGCCCCGGAGGCAGCTCGAGTCTTCCCTGCAGGCCGGTGTGAGGCGAGCTGCGCCTGATTTGTTCTTTCTTTTCCTTTTTCGTGCGTAAAAATACAGTAGTGTGGAGCCCCACGGGGGCATGTTTGGGTTATTGCTGTTAATCATCGCTTTGCTTCCGTTATCGTGCCTTCCGGCTACGTGCCCGCGTGTGGATAGTTCCCGGCCCCAGCCGTGGGGGGCGACCGACCCAGGCCCTGTGTTTGTGTCGTGGTGCCCGTGGGGCATGGACTGGAGGGGTGCTCCTGTAATGGACCCAGGTCATGAAACCTTTGAACGACTAGGACGGGAACACTCGCGAGGGCGCTCTGCTGCCCCCCTCGCGAGGCCTTGCATAAGAGAAATCGAGGCAGGAGAGTGAAAAGTCGAAGAACCAGAAGCCAAAGATGGCAACAGCTTCAATAAAACTTCGAATGAGAATGAACAAGCCAACTGCGGAAAGCAAATGAAAAAGCCGCGTCCGGCACCTAATCTAGTCTTCGACGTCTTCTCACTAGCGCGGAGCTAAGTGCTGCCACTGGGCGTGGGAGGGAGCCCCAGGGCCTGAGGCCGGCGCTCCTGAGACTCCGGGGCGTGTACAACCCCAACTCATTATTACGTGAAAGTGTCACGGGCGACGAGCTTCACAGGCGTTGGCCTTCTTCACAGGCTCCAGGCCTTTCTTGGGGGAAGCAGGCTTCACGGGCATTTGCCCTCTTCACAGGCTCCGTGCCTTTTCCAAAACGCGACAGCTTCACAGGCATTCGCCTTCTTCACAGGCTCTGGGCCTTTTCCAAAACGCGACAGCTTCACAGGCATTCGCCCTCTTCACGGGCTCTGGGCCTTTTTCAAAATGCGACAGCTTCACAGGCATTCGCCTTCTTCACAGGCTCTGGGCCTTTTCCAAAACGCGACAGCTTCACAGGCATTCGCCTTCTTCATAGGCTCTGGGCCTTTTCCAAAACGCGACAGCTTCACAGGCATTCGCCTTCTTCACAGGCTCTGGGCCTTTTTAGGGGTAGAACCTCCGGAGGTGCTGGATGTTCCATGCGTTCTGGACCGGCACCCCCTCCTGAGTCTCCAAGCGCGTGGAGCCGGGCCTGGAAACATGAACAACCTTGAACGGGCCCTCCCACATGGGAGAGAGCTTGTGCAGTCCCTCCCTGGAGAGAACCCGCCTGAGCACGAGGTCTCCTACCTCGAGAGTTCTGGGGCGGATGTTGCGGCAGTGATATCGTCGCAGCGCTTGTTGGTACCTTGCAGCTTGCAGCGCGACTTCTCGGCGACGTTCCTCCCCCGGCACGAGGTCCATCCCCCGCATGGCGTCCTGTTGCGCCTCGTCGAACGCCAGGACCCGCGTGGAGCGACATCTGACCTCGTGAGGGAGGACCGCTTCGGCTCCGTAGACCAGGAAGAACGGGGTCTCTCTAGTCGGCTTGGTCGCGGTTGTGTGGATGGACCACAACACGGACTGAAGCTCGTCGTACCAACCTCTGCCTCAGGCCTCCAGCTTCTTCTTGAACGTCCTGGTCTTGAGGCCCCTTAGGACCTCTGCGTTGGCTCGCTCGGCCTGGCCGTTGCTTCAGGGGTGCGCCACCGAAGCGTAGCATATCTGCGTTCCAAGGTTAGCACAATATGTTTTGAAGAGGTTACTGGTGAACTGTGAACCGTTGTCTGTGATGATGCGTTTCGGCACCCCGAACTGGCTCACGATGCCCCTGATGAACTTGACCGCGGAACCCGCGGGGATGGTGCGGACGGCCTCTACTTCAGCCCACTTGGTGAACTTGTCCACGGTGACGTAGAGGTAGCGGCAGCCCCTGGCGCCCGAGGAAACGGGCCCAGGATGTCCAGCCCCCAGACTGCGAATGGCCACGAAAGGGGTGGACCTTCGCAGCGCCCCACTCGCGAGGGCCAGAGGTGCTCCAGAGAGGCGACTCGATTGAACCCTGGTATGTCGATGCAGACGCGCAGCCCACCATCCTCGCCTGGATGGGGAGCCACAGCTGGTAGGCGGCGGCCGCCTCTCATGACTCTTGACTCCTGTAGCTCCTGAATGGCCTTGATGACGAACTCCTGAGGGTCTGGCCCTCCTTGCCTTACTCCTTCTTGAGGGAAACGTGCTTCAAAACATGCCTCCATGTGGTGCCCAAGCGCCTCCCTCGTGACCTTAGCCAGGTCGGTGGCCCTCTAGGGGAGAGCCCCCGAGCCTTGCCTGAGGAGGGCGTCGGGCGCACTTTCCTATGCGATGGAAGGAGGTCCCCCCTGGGCAGGCGCGGGCCCTGAGGGGCCTGCCTCCTGAGGGGCCGGGCCGGACGATGTCTTCTTCTTCTCGGGGGCGGTCTCGGGAAGCCTCCTGCTTCCGCGATCCGGGTCTTCCACTGATGCGGCCTGAAAGGCTCATTCCAGGGAACACACCGCGTCCTTCTCTTCACAGGGCACCGTGACGACTCCGCCACTTCCTGGCATCTTGAGGACGTTGTAGCCGTGGTGAGTTACGGCCATGAACTTGGCCAGCGCTGGGTACCCAAGGATGGCGTTGTACGGCAGGCGAATGTGAGTGACATCAAAGTCGATGAGCTCGGTGCGGTAGTTGTCGCGTGCCCCGAAGGTGACAGGGAGGCGGACCTGCCCAATCGGGACCGTGGAGCCGTCGGTGACTCCGGAGAAAGGCTTGGTTGGCTGAAGCTGGTTGTAGAGC
Source organism: Triticum urartu (assembly GCF_003073215.2). Classification (NCBI taxonomy): domain Eukaryota; kingdom Viridiplantae; phylum Streptophyta; class Magnoliopsida; order Poales; family Poaceae; genus Triticum; species Triticum urartu. The sequence continues at coordinate 562,526,595 of NC_053024.1, forward strand.
ACTTGGAGATTGTTCAATGTTTCGACGGACAGGACGTTGAGCCCTGCCCCGCCATCGATGAGGGTCCTGGTGACCACCACGTTGCTGATGATTGGGGAACAAAGCATCGGGAGGACTCCGGCTGTGGCCGCACACTTGAGCTGATCTGCTGAGCTGAACGTGATGGCGCACGCCGACCACCTGAGAGGGGGCGTGGCTTCGAGCTTGGGGAGGACTGCATTCACTTCGCGGGTGAACTGCTTGAAGATGCGTTGAGAGGCTGGGGCTTGAGCCCCGCCCAGGATGCAGGCGATCGCGCGCGGCTCCTGGAAGCCCCCAGCCCCCTCGTCCTGATGGCGGTCCTCGTTTCTCCTTGGCTACGGCGGCAGCGGAGGGAGGCCTGCGTTGCCTGGCGGGCGATCCTCGCGAGGCTGATACCTCCAGTCTCCCTCGCGAGGCGGGTCTTGCCAGCGATCCTCGCAAGGTCGATCGCACCACCCTTGGCGCGGGCAGCGGTCTTCCCAGTGTCCTGCGTTCCTTCCTCCTCCTCCTCGACCGTAGCCCCGGTCACCGCGGTCGGGGCGACGGCGGATCCTTCCTTCTAGCACGGCTCGGAGCTCTTGACATTCGTTGGTGTTGTGGGTGTGGAGGTCGTGGTACACACAGTACTGACTGCCCTTGGAAGATTCGGGCTGATATCTGCCCCGCTTGGTGTCTGGTTCTGCCGCGAGCACGGCAGCCCCCTTGCGCTTCACATCCTTGGCCTTGGGCTTCTTCTCTTCTGGGTCCGAGGCACGCAGCTCGAGGAGGGAGAGACGCCCTTCTTCAGCCCTGGCGCACTTGGTTGCCAAGTTGAACAACTCCAAGGAAGTGCACAGGTCTTCATGCATCGCCAGCTCCTCCTTCATCTTGACGTCGCGCACGCCGTCGGAGAAGGCTGAGATGATGGCCTCCTCGGTCACCTTGGGAATCTTGAGGCGTGCGTTGTTGAAGCACTGGATGTACTTCTGTAGGGTCTCTCCGGGTTGTTGCTTGATGCGGCGCATGTCGCTCACGGCGGGTGGCTGGTCGCGAGTACCTTGGAAGTTGGCGATGAAGCGGGTGCGCATCTCGTCCCAGGAGGAGATCGTGCCTGGAGCCAGGTTCAGGAGCCAGGTGCGGGCCCCATCCTTGAGCACCATGGGAAACCAGTTTGCCATGACCTTCTCGTCTCCGTTGGCAGCTTCGATGCCCAACTCATAGAGCTGGAGGAACTCCGCAGGGTCGGCCGTGCTGTCGTAACGAGGAGGCAGGTCTGGCTTGGACTTGCCGGGCCACGCGATGCTGCATACCTCGATGGTGAAGGCACGGCAGCCTGCTGTGGCCACGGGAGGCCTTGGGTGACGGAGAGCTTGGTCATGCATGTCCCCACGCGCTGCGGCTGGGAGCAGCGCGGGGTGTTGACGTGCGGGAGCAGGAACATGGTCGCGACGTGCTGGAGCAGGGAGCGTCCGGGCAGCTTCTTGCGGGCGAGGGACTTCTTGACAGCTCTACTCTTGCCGCGCTGGCACCTGACAGAGCGGGTTCCGCCCAGGGCCACGCGCCTTGGATCCATGGCGCCTTCTTGAGGAGGAGGCGGCTGGGGCGCCCCCGGAGCTTCGTCGCCCGCGCGGGGCGGGGTGCGGTGCAACGGAACGGACGACGCAGGAGAGCCCCCTGCGGCACGAACGAGCTCGGCGACGCGGTCGAGCCATTCTTCGTAGACGTCATCGATGGGACGGTAGCGCAGGAGCTCGTTTGCCGCGATGAGCGCAGCTCGAGCCTCCATGGGTGCACGGAGCGCGCGGGATGAAGAACCAGCTGGGATGAGTGAGGGAGTAGCGGTGCGGCCGTCTTGCCGCACGGACGGATGCTGAGACGACGCTTGCTGCTCGTCCCCTGCCGGGCCGGTTGCGGCGTTGACGGCAGGTGACGGGGAATGGCGAGGACGCCCGCCGACAGGAGCCGTCTGGGCGACGCGGGAAGCGAGAGCGGCCCGGCGCTCGGCACGGGCCCGACGAACGTCAGACATGGACACGATGGTCTGAGGAGAACGGGGTGGTGGAAGACGAATTCCGGTGCACCCCTACCTGGCGCGCCAAATGTCGGATTTCGGGTTCCGGCAGACCCTTGAGGTTCAAACACTTGGGTGCGCGCGGAGATTTCGCCTTCTACCTACCTGTGCCCCACCGCCGCGCTAAGATCTAAGCTATGGAAAGAACAGCACAAGAGACACGGAGTTTATACTTGTTCGGGCCACCATTGTGGTGTAATACCCTACTCCAGTGTGTGGTGTGGCGGATTGCCTCTTGGGCTGATGATGATGAGCAATACAAGGAAGAACAGCCTCGCGAGGGTCTGTTCTTGGCTGGGGTGATGAACTGCTGGGAGGAGTTCAATCACCCTTCTCTCTCTCTCTCTTCTCGATTCTCTCTCCGATTTCGATACGATCTCCTACACCCTGTGGGTGGCTAGTCCTATTTATAGGCAAAGGCCCTGGGCCTCTTCCCAAATGTTGAGCGGGAAGGGCGCCAACAATTGGCCATTTTGAAGGGGAACATCTGGTACACTTATCCTGACTAAAGTCGGTCCTCGCCTGCCAAAGGCTCTGGCGGTGACGCTGGCTTGGGCTCCACAATGACTTCCTTCCTGCCGTTGGGCTGGTCTTGGTCTTTTTGCACCGAAACGGGTGCCTTTGCTTGATACTCTCGCCCGCGCTTGCTCCCTTTGCACCAAAGAGGAAAGGAGGACACTGCGCGGGCTGGCGCCCACATGGCACCCTTGGTCGTCATGGCTTGCATCACGGGCACCTCGTGAGGTACCCCGCCTTGATCTCTCTGCCTCCTCGCGAGCCAGCCTGATGAGGCCGTGCCTGAGGAAGCTCCGTGTAGTCCGCCCCGCGAGGCTTGACCCCTCGCGAGGGTCTTGGGTCTGTATTGATGAAGATGGGCCAGGCTGGGCCCCTCCTCGAGCCACGCTGCAGGCCGCAGGCAGGCAAGTCTGGGGACCCCCGTTCCCAGAACGCCGACATCTGCCGCCACTGCCGCCGCCTCGTCGACCTCCCTCCGTGCCACAAGGGCGGTGCTGACCACTTGATTCGTCGCCGCCAGATACAGCAGCAACGACTCTTGTGGTTTAGGCGCAACCAGTATCGGCGTGGAGGAAAGGTACTTCTTCAGATCCTGCAGTGCTGCCTCAGCTTCTGGTGTCCACTCTATTGGGCCTGCCTTCTTCAAGATTTTGAAGAAAGGAAGGGCGCGCTCCGTGGACTTGGAGATGAACCGACCCATGGCGGCAACGCAGCCGGTGAGCCGACGCACATCCTTGATCTTCTTGGGCACCTCGATCTGCTCAATAGCCTTGATCTTGTCTGGGTTTGCCTCGATCCCACGCTGCAACACAAAGAATCCGAGAAGCTTGCCGGACGGAACGCCCAAGATGCACTTCTCAGGGTTCAGCTTGAGGTTGATCTTGCACAGGTTAGCAAATGTCTCCTCCAGATCTTGCACAAGAGTGGGCCCGTCTTTGGTTTTGACCACTATGTCATCAATGTAGGCCTCCATATTTCTATGGAGCTGAGGTTCAAAACCAATTTGGAACGCTCTTGCAAACGTTGAGCCAGCACTCTTCAACCCAAAAGGCATCCGTAAAAAGCAATACGTACCACATGGGGTGATGAATGCCGTCTTCTCTTCATCCTCTCTTGTCATAAAGATTTGGTGGTAGCCTGAGTAGGCGTCGAGGAATGATAACAGATCACACCCGGCTATGGAGTCAACAATCTGGTCGATGCACGGCAACGGGAAGGGGTCCTTAGGGAAAGCCTTCTTAATATCTGTGTAATCAATACACAGCCTCCACTTCCCATTCGCCTTGCACACCACTACTGGATTGGCCAACCACGTCTGGTGGAGCACCCCTCTCACCAAACCTGCTGCTTCCAACTTCCTGATCTCCTCTGTGATGAACTCCTGCCTTTCCAGAGCCTGCTTTCTGATCTTCTGCTTGATGGGCCGCGCGTGGGGACAGACAGCTAGGTGGTGCTCAATCACCTCCCTGGGAACACCGGGGATGTCAGACGCTTTCCATGCAAACACGTCGACATTTTCCCGCAGGAAGGTGACGAGCGCGCCTTTCTATTTGCTGTCGAGGGTGGAGCCTATGATGAAGGCCCATCCCGTGCCATCCTCCCCGACGGGCACCTTCTTGGTTTGTGGCGGCTCGGCTCTGGATCTCTTGCTCTTGTCGGTAGAGCTCTTTGGCACGTCCTCAACGGTAGCACAACACTCCAAGGAGGTGCGCTTGCCGGAGTGGGTGCGACAAGTCTTGCCGGGCTCCTTTTTCCCTCCCAGGCCGTCAGCGGCAGGAGCAGGTGCCTTGACGGCAGCTGCTACAACTGCCTCCCGGTAGAGCTGGTCGGCGCAGATCAGGGCGTCCTTCTTGTCGGAGGGGACGGAGATGATGGTCAACGGCCCGGGCATCTTTATCATATTGTAGGCGTAGTGTGACGCCGCCATGAACTTGGCCAATGCCGGGCGGCCGAGGATCCCGTTGTAGGTTAAGGAGATCTCGGCCACGTCGAAGACGATCTTCTCCGTCTTTAGTTCAACTCTCCTCCAAATGTCACGGGCAGTGTGACCTTTCCCTTCAGCTGGCTCCTCCCCGGATTGACCCCTTGAAACGTGCCCGTTTCCTCGAGGTCTCCATCAGGGATTTGCAACCTTTTGATCACGACAGGCGAGATCAGGTTCAGGCCGGCCCCGCCGTCAACCAACATCTTGTTCACCCTGAGGTTGCGTATTGTTGGGGAGACCAACAATGGCAAACACCCGACCGCGGTAGTGCGGTCAGGGTGGTCCTCGGCGTCAAAGATGAGGGGCGTGGTCGACCACTTCAGCGGCTTCTGAGCGCCGAATGACGGCTCTGCTGTTGTAATCTCTCGCGCCCACTGCTTGAGCTGGCGGCGAGAGGTATGCAGCGAGGCACCGCCATCGACGCACATGGCCACTGTAGCCTTCTGGAACCCTTGCTCACCAGACTCGTCATCCTCGTCGTGATCGTCGTCTTCTTGTTTCTTGTTGCGGCCCCGGGCGGGCTTCTCTTGCTGGTTGTCCTTGCTGGGGAGGCCTCCTTGGCCGCCACGCTTCTTGCCGGATCTCTCAGCACCGTCCTGGTCCTTCTCCTTGTCGCGCCTTTCGTACTCATCCTTTTTCTTCTCAGCAAGCAGCTCGACTTGTCAGTAGTTCTGGAGGTCGTGGCCCTTGGTGCGGTGGATCTTGCAGTATTGCTTGTTGGAGCTTCCTGGCTTGTCGGTAGCCGCCAGGGCCTGGCAGGTGGAGCACCCGGCAATCTCCTTGCCGGGGGCGTCTGCCTTGACCTTCTTGCCGAAACCGGTGTCGTCAGATCCCTCAACGGCAAGCACGACCTTGCCTTTGTGTTTCCTGTTGCGACGCCGGCTCTTCTTCGTCGGCGTGGAGGCGTCTTCATCAGTAGTCAATTTCCACGTCGGCGTCTTCGCCGGGGTACTTCATTCCCTCTTCAACCCGGGCGCACCTATCGGCTAGAACGTAGAGCTCGGCCACATCCTTAACCTTGGTCATCGCCAGCTCCTCGCGCGTCTTGCGATTGCGTACATTCTGGTGGAACACACTAATCATAGTGGCGGGATGACCGTCAGGGATGTTGTACTGCACCCTGCTGAACCTCTGGATGTACTTGCATGGGGTCTCCCCTTCCTTCTGGGGAATGATATGCAACTCACTGGCCTGGCCATGAGCTTGGTGGCCTCCTGTGAAGGCGCCAACGAACTCATGGCACAGATCTGACCAGGAAGAAATGGAGTCCACCGGCAAGTGCATCAACCAAGACATCACATTGGGCTTGAGCGCCATCGGGAAATAGTTGGCAAGCACCTTGTCGTCATGAGCCCCAGCGGCCTGCATCGCGATGGTGTAGATGCTGAGGAACTCGGACGGATGGCTCTTGCCGGTGTACTTCTCACCGACGTTGGGCATGAACGTGCGGTGGGACGGCCACTGGAACTGCCTCGGCTCACGGGTAAAAGCCGGGCAGCCCACCTCGTAAGGTAGGTCGCCGGGCCCCCCCGGTGTCGGCTAGTCCATAGCGGGTCCCGCCCGCTTGTCCGACTGGCGACGCGTTTCGCGCCGGCGCTCGACGGTGGTTCGAGCATCTTCGTGAGCTCGCTCCCGAAGGACCTGGCGCTGGTCGCGGAGGGTCCGCGGGTTGGATGACGCTATGGAGATGTTATCACAAGCGTTGTCGTGACGGGAGGATGCCCGCTGCGGCTGGCGAGGAGGAGGAGAGTGCACCGTGGCCACAGCTTCCCTGGTCCTCCCAACGCCAGCATGTGGTGGCTCGGTGGAGCGCCGGCCCAAGGGCCCCGTCGGTCGCGGATCGTCTTTTTTTGCGATGGTGATGAGCCTCCGGATGGTGGCCCTCCACTCGTCGAGCTTCTCCGCAGCAGGAGGGAAGTCGAGGAGTAGTTGTGCGCGTGCCAAAGCTTCCTCTGGCATGGGCACCGGCGACAGCTGCATGGATCGCGGCGCGCTTCGACTTCTAACTACGTTAGAAGGAGCTCCGTCACGACCCAACGGCTGCGTGCCATTTTCGCGAGCGCTTCGCCGAGCGTGCTGACCCCCCTCATTTTGTCGATGACGCACAGGGCTCTTCCCACGGCGGTGCCCAGGGTCTCCATCGTGGTGACGCTGCTCGACGCACGCACCATGGGAAGAACGCACGGTGGTCGCCGGTGTAGGCGTCCTGGAGGTCGCCGCGCCACCCGGAGTCGGCGCAGCGACGCCCTTGGAGGGCCCCGCGCCGCCTGCAGGGGCCCAGCTCCGTCCTTGGATCTGGCGATGTGTAGCCAGTCATCTGGGGCGCGAACAACGCCGCTCGCCAGGCTCCGACTGCCTGGGTGATGCTGGTGCTCGCGGGTCGCGGCCTGGGTCCTGTCTGCGACCGGTCCGCTACTCGTACGCACCGGCACGGGTCGTTCGGCTCCCAATGAATCGATCGCCGTGGCTGTCCTCTTCTTAGGGTCCATGGTGACGAAGAACTGCTAGGCTAACTACTAGACCAGATTCTCACAATTGCGCCCCCTACCTAGCGCGCCAAGGATGTCGGTGTGGAATGACACCTATGGGATCACGAGGATCCCTACTACGGTTGCCGGGGCGCGGGGTTGCGAGGAGAGCAGGGCTAGTAGACAGCACGAGGATCGTTTACCCAGGTTCGGGCCGCGAGGATGCGTAAAACCCTAGTCCTGCTTTGGTGGGTGTATTTCTGAGAGTTCTTGAGCTCTTGAACTAGCTGTGTTCAGCGTGTGGTTCCAAAGAGCCGAATCCCCCTCCTTGTCGCCTCGGGCCTCCTTTTATAGGAAAAAGGGGTTGCCACAGTGGCACACAGGAGATGCAAAGGTCTACAGTGGCACGAGGTTATCCCTCGTATTATAGGACAAGGTGCATTTAATGCACCGCTTAGGTGTCCTCTTGCTTTATCGGGGACGGGAGTGAGGCCCGTCCCGTCCGTCGCCGCTTCTCCTCGCCTCGACACGCGCCTCAGCCAGGGATGCATGCGGTGCCATGTAGGTAGGCAGGAAGCTGAGTTGGCGTGGTGGTGGAGCCTTCACGAAGATCTGCATGCCGCCACACAAGCACTTGAAGAGTTGGCCTGGGAGCAGCATGTTGCCACGCAGGTGCCCGCCCAGCTGGTTGGGCTGGCAGCTGTATGTGAACGGCGGTGGGAGCTTGGTTGACGTGGGCTTGGCGGTGACCTTGCCGGGTGGCCCGGCAAGGGGTCTTGCCATGGCGTGTTGTCGTCCCCGGCAAGGATCTTGCCGGGGGTCTGGTGGCCTTCCTTGGCAGGGATCTTACCGAGGATCGTCGTCTTCTAATCTGATCTTGAATATGTCTTCACAAAGATCCGTATGCCACCACAGGGGTGCCTTCCCGAGCCCTGGCCCCATGCTGATGATGGTACTGGGGGCCGTGGGCTCAAGGGTGGCTCGCTCTGTTGGCGTGGGGCGAGCTGTCCCGGCAAGAGTCTTGCCAGGGCTGCTGAGGCCACCCGGCAAGGGTCTTGCCGGGGGAACCTGCTTCGCCCCTCTACTGTTTGTGGTCTTGGCCTTGGCGTTGCTTTGACTGTCTTGGACGTTGATCTTACCTGGGCTCACCTCCCTCATTCTGCTTGGTGTGGCCGCGGGCGCGGCTCTAACTGCCGGTGCACAGGAAAAGGGGTACAAAGATGCGCCCCTATTTTTGTACACCGACAGCGGTGGACGATGGAGAGGCCTGGGAAGGGGACGACGCGGAGCCGGGGAAGACATGGAAGTGGATGACCATGCGGAGAGGAGTACGAGGGTTCACTGGTTCGGCTGTGGTGTGAGGATACCGTCGCCGCAGGGCCTGGCCAGCGGTGGGAGTGGTAGGGGAGGTGAGGCCTCCGCGGCAGCACAGCCGGCCATGGGAGGCAGGAGCTGGCGGCACGACCGGCGCTGCTTTGGGCGGCTGGAGCAAGAAGACCATAGGTTGAAGAATCACAACGGCCGTTGGATGGACATCGTACGGTCACTGCAGCTAGAATCGTTTATATTGACTAAGTTGACAAAGCTCTTGGTATGCGTCAAATTAGTAGCCCACAAGTCAGCTTCCGAAACGGTGCGCCCCAGATGTCAGGGGGAGGAATCATTTTTTGGGCGGGTGAAGCTAGAATATCCCAGATTGAAAAAGAAGCACGACATCCGTTGGATGGACATCCAACGACCACTTATGCTAGAACCGTGTGTTGACTATAAGTTGACAAAGCCTTGCATACACGTTAACTTTTTTTGAGGGGACGCGTCAACTTAGTAGGCCCACAAGTGTGTGGGAGAGAACTTATAGCCCATTTGAGATTTGTAAGAATGTACAACCCATTTTTGAATTCGAATGGAATTTACAACAGCCCATTTATAGTTTGTTAAAAGTACAACCCATTTTATAGCTAGGATAATGATTAATAATTTCAACAAACCATTCAAAACAGAATTCAATAAAATTTTCCACATTTTGATGGGATCCGAAATATTTTTATCCCGAAATTTCTAGTCAGATTAAATACAATTTCAATATAAATTTGTATTACGTAAAAATCCAACGAAACATTGTGCACGCAACAATTAATGAAATTAAAATTTTCAAAATCCAGAAATAATATTTTATAAAGAAATGACGTGTTTGGTGCATTTTTTATAGTTACTACCCAATTTTTAGAATTACATCCCATTTATTATTTCTTAAAGCCCATTTTCTTGTTAATCCTAATGCATCCCTCCTAGGAAAGATTTGCAGCCCAGCGGGGCGGAGAATAACAAGTTGACCTTGCCTGGGTATTCCTCAAAAAAAAGTATAGCTGGGCTAGCCATTTTCAGCTTGAATAAATTTAATATCTGGGCTGGATATCTGGCCTGGGCTAGACGGGTCATAGCCCGCCCAGTTAATACCCTACTCTCCTCTCAACAACAACGAAAACATCGCTCAAGAAAAACTCTGCAGTCCTCACACCTCAAAAAGACAAATACTGCTCGAGCTGCTTGGTCCCAGCTGTCTGACGCTCCTTGTGCAATTCTCTCGTTTATTGACTACATAGGTTGAAAATGGTGTGGGACCGTGATGTCGGGAAACCAGGAGGAAGCAAAAAATATTATAGTTGTATATAATAAGGAGGCACTTGCGTACATGCGGCTATGGCCATGGTGGGTCCCCACTGTCATCCTCTCCAAGTAAAGTCATCTCCTCATTCCTCATGTCATTGACCATGTTGACAATGCGAGACGGCGGCGCCACGGCGAGTGCAACAACTCAAAGGACGACGGAGAGGGCCTCGCGGACCCTATGGATGGTCTGATACAGCGCCCACTGCTCATTCGGAAAGTCAGGATCATAGGGCCACATGTCTACGACGGCATTGTTGTTCGCTTGTTCACCGATGCTCGTTGAGGAGAGGAGGTTGCAGCACAGGTCCTCCTGCGCTGGTAGCTCTTCCACCATTAGGGCGTCGAAGTGGGCCGCACCTGCTCTATGGTGAACACGGCATGAACCGGCTTGGAAAGTGGCGCCGGCTCCTGGTCGGAAGCTACGTCCATCGTCTGATTGTCGTCGCTCAGCTCGGCGAGCTCGGTGGTGAGCCAGCATGTCCGGCTGCTGGACCGACCCGCTGCCAAGCACGAGTCTGACTGCCCTGGCCCACCCAGACCGCCTTCCTTGCTCGCGCGTGCTTTCCGCCCGAAACGGTCAGCGCCGCCCGCCCCGCTTCCCGGTGCAGGTGATTGCTCCGCCTTCAAACGACACAAGTGTCGTCCGTCCATCCGTCTGCCGCCCACATTAATGATACACGGTTGCCGAGGCGGCAGCGCCACACGTCCATCCCTCCGCCGCCCATCATTGCTATATAAACTGCTGCGCCGGCCATAGCCGCAGTAATCCGCCTTCGTTCCCTTTTTCCTATCCACGCCACTACTGCCCACCATGGCTTCCACGTGCTCCAGCGCTCTTTGGGACAAGAGGACGACAGACCACAAGGAGATGGCAGCCATTGCTGCCGACTGCCTGGCCGGCAGGCAACCGGAGGACGACGACGTCCCAATGGAGAACATGGTAGTCGACGATCCGACGCTAACTGTCACGCCCTCGATGCAGCTATATCTCCCACGTGTCGAAGCACGACTTAGAGGCATAACCGCATTGAAAGCAATGTCGCAAGTGAGGTAATCTTCGCAAACAACCCATGTAATACAATAAAGGAAAAGAGATACATAGTTGGCTTACAATCGCCACTTCACACAATTACATGAATAAAGCATTACATCAACCAAAAAACAATCAAGGTCCGACTCCGGAACCAAAATAAAAGAAGAACCCCAAATGCGACAAAGGTCCCCGATCGACCCCAACTGGGCTCCACTACTGATTAACCGGAAACATAATACATGTGTGAATACATAGACAAACAAAGTGTCACTAGTATCCCGAGTTGAGAGATATAAAGTCTCCAACAAGTTCTATAGTTAAAAGATGGAGGAGAATCGCTCAACTAGTGAGTATGTGCCCAGATTGTCTGAGTACTACAATCGCTTGAATCAAGTGGGAGTTAATCTTCCAGATAAGATAGTGATTGACAGAATTCTCTAGTCACCATCACCAAGTTAGTAGAACTTTGTGATGAACTATGATATGCAAGGGATAACAGAAACGATTCCCAAGCTCTTTGTAATGCGGAAATTGACGAAGGTAGAAATCGAGAAAAACATCAAGTGTTGATGGTAGACAAGACCACTAGTTTCAAGAAAAGGGCAGAGGGAAGAAGGGGAACTTCAAAAAGAACAGCAGGCAAGTTGCTGCTCAAGTGAAGAAGCCCAAGTCTGGTCCTAAGCCTGAGACTAAGTGTTTCTACTGCAAAGGGACTGGTCACTGGAAGCGGAACTACCCCAAGTGATTGGCAGATAAGAAGGATGGCAAAGTGAACATAAGTATATTTGATATACATGTTATTGATATGTACTTTACTAGTGTTTATAGCAACCCCTCAGTATTTGATACTAGTTCAGTTGCTAAGATTAGTAACTCGAAACGGGAGTTGCAGAATAAACAGAGACTAGTTAAGGGTGAAGTGACGATGTGTGTTGGAAGTGGTTCCAATATTGATATGATCATCATCGCACACTCACTATACTTTCGGGATTAGTGTTGAACCTGAATAAGTGTTATTTGGTGTTTGCGTTGAGCGTGAATATGATTTGATCATGTTTATTGTAATACGGTTATTCATTTAAGTAAGAGAATAAATTGTTGTTCTGTTTACATGAATAAAACCTTATATGGTTACACACCCAATGAAAATAGTTCGTTGGATCTCGATCGTAGTGATACACATAATCATAATATTGACACCAAAAGATGCAAAGTTAATAATGATAGTGCAACTTATTTGTGGCACTGCCGTTTAGGTCATATTGGTGTAAAGCGCATGAAGAAACTCCATGCTAATGGGTTTTTGGAATCACTTGATTATGAATCAGTTGATGCTTGTGAACCATGCCCCATGGGCAAGATGACTAAAACGCCGTTCTCCGGAACTATGGAGCGAGCAACTGACTTATTGGAAATAATACATACTGATGTATGAGATCCGATGAGTGTTAAGGCTCGTGGCGGGTATCATTATTTTCTGACCTTCACAAATGATTTGAGCAGATATGGGTATATCTACTTAATGAAACACAAGTCTGAAATATTTGAAAAGTTCAAAGAATTTCAGAGTGAAGTGGAGAATCATCGTAACAAGAAAATAAAAGTTTCTACGATATGATCGCAGAGGTAAAATATTTGAGTTAAGAGTTTGGCCTTCAGTTAAAACAATGTGATATAGTTTTACTACTCACGCCACCTGGAACACCACAGCATAATGGTGTGTCTGAACATTATGACCGTACTTTATTAGATATGGTGCGATCTATGATGTCTCTTTTCGATCTAACACTATCTTTTTGGGGTTATGCATTAAAGACAGCTGCATTCATGTTTAAAAGGGCACCATCTAAGTCCGTTGAGACGACACAATCTGAACTGTGGTTTGGCAAGAAACCAAAGTTGTTGTTTCTTAAATTTTGGGATTGTGATGCTTATATGGAAAAGTTTCATCCTGATAAGCTCAAACCCAAATCGGAGAAATATGTCTTCATAGGATACCCAAAGGAGACGGCTGGGTACACCTTCTATCACAAATCCGAAGGCAAGACTTTTGTTGCTAAATTCGGAGTTTTTCTAGAGAAAGAGTTTCTCTCGAAAGAAGTGAGTGGGAGGAAAGTAGAACTTGATGAGGTAATTGTACCTGCTCCCTTATTGGAAAGTAGTTCATCATAGAAATCTGTTCCTGTGACTACTACACCAATTAGTGAGGAAGCTCATGATGATGATCATGTAACTTCAGATCAAGTTACTACCGAATCTCGTAGGTAAACCAGAGTGAGATCCGCACCAGAGTGGTACAGTAATCCTGTTCTGGAAGTCATGTTACTAGACCATGACGAACTTGCGAGCTATGAGGAAGCGATGATGAGCCCAGATTCCGCGAAATGGTTTGAGGCCATAAAATCTGAGATATGATCCATGTATGAGAACAAAGTATGGACTTTGATGGATTTGCCCGATGATCGGCAAGCCATAGAAAATAAATGGATCTTCAAGAGGAAGACGGACGCTGATAGTAGTGTTACTATCTACAAAGCTAGAATTGTCGCAAAAGGTTTTCGACAAGTTCAAGGTGTTGACTACGATGAGATTTTCTCACTCGTATATATGTTTAAGTCTGTCCGAATCATGTTAGCAATTGCTGCATTTTATGAAATCTGGCAAATGGATAAACAAAACTGCATTCCTTAATGGATTTCTTAAAGAAGAGTTGTATATGATGCAACCAGAAGGTTTTGTCAATCCTAAAGGTGTTAACAAAATATGCAAGCTCCAACGATCCATCTATGGACTGGTGCAAGCATCTCAGAGTTGGAATATACGCTTTGATAAATTGATCAAAGCATATAGTTTTATACAGACTTACGGTGAAGCCTGTATTTACAAGAAAGTGAGTGGGAGCACTACAACATTTCTGATAAGTATATGTGAACAACATATTGTTGATCGGAAATAATGTATAATTTTCTGGAAAGCATAAAGGAATATTTGAAAGGAGTTTTTCAAAGAAAGACCTCGGTAAAGCTGCTTACATATTGAGCATCAAGATCTATAGAGATTGATCAAGACGCTTGATAAGTTTTTCAATGAGTACATACCTTGACAAGATTTTGAAGTAGTTCAAAATGGAACAGTCAAAGAAAGAGTTCTTGCCTGTGTTGCAAGGTGTGAAATTGAGTAAGACTCAAAGCCCAACCACGGCAGAAGATAGAAATAGAATGAAAGTCATTCCCTATGCCTCAGCCATAGGTTCTATAAAGTATGCCATGTTGTGTACCAGATCTATTGTATACCCTACAGTGTGTTAAGCAAGGGAGTACAATAGTGATCTAAGAGTAGATCACTGAACAGCGGTCAAAATTATCCTTAGTGGAATAAGGAAATATTTCTCAATTATGGAGGTGACAAAAAGGTTCGTCATAAAAAGTTACGTCGATGCAAGTTTTGACACAGATCTGGATGACTCTAAGTCTCGTTCTAGATACATATTGAAAGTGGGAGCAATAAGCTAGAGTAGCTCCGTGCAGAGCATTGTTGACATAGAAATTCGCAAAATACTTACGGATCTGAATGTGGCAGACCCGTTGACTAAAATTATCTCACAAGCAAAACATGATCACTCCTTAGTACTCGTTGGGTGTTAATCACATAGCGATGTGAACTAGATTACTGACTCTAGTAAACCCTTTTGGGTGTTGATCACATATCGATGTGAACTATGGGTGTTAATCACATGGTGATGTGTACTATTGCTGTTAAATCACATGGCGATGTGAACTAGATTATTGACTCTAGTGCAAGTGGGAGACTGAAGGAAATATGCCCTAGAGGCAATAATAAAGTTATTATTTATTTCCTTATATCATGATAAATGTTTATTATTCATGCTAGAATTGTATTAACCGGAAACATAATACTTGTGTGAATACATAGACAAACAAAGTGTCACTAGTATGCCTCTACTTGACTAGCTCGTTAATCGAAGATGGTTATGTTTCCTAACCATAAACAAAAGAGTTGTTATTTGATTAACGGGATCACATCATTAGGAGAATGATGTGATTGACATGACCCATTCCATTAGCTTAGCACCCGATCGTTTAGTATGTTGCTATTGCTTTCTTCATGACTTATACATGTTCCTATGACTATGAGATTATGCAATTCCCGTTTGCCGGAGGAACACTTTGTGTGCTACCAAACGTCACAACGTAACTGGGTGATTATAAAGGAGCTCTACAGGTGTCTCCAAAGGTACATGTTGGGTTGGCGTATTTCGAGATTAGGATTTGTCACTCCGATTGTCGGAGAGGTATCTCTGGGCCCTCTCGGTAATGCACATCACATAAGCCTTGCAAGCATTGCAACTAATGAGTTAGTTGTGAGATGATGTATTACGGAACGAGTAAAGAGACTTGCCGGTAACGAGATTGAACTAAGTATTAAGATACCGACGATCGGATCTCGGGCAAGTAACATACCGATGACAAAGGGAACAACGTATGTTGTTATGCGGTCTGACCGATAAAGATCTTCGTAGAATATGTAGGAGCCAATATGGGCATCTAGGTCCCGCTATTGGTTATTGACCGGAGACGTGTCTCGGTCATGTCTACATTGTTCTCGAACCCGTAGGGTCCGCACGCTTAAGGTTTCGATGACAGTTATATTATGAGTTTATGAGTTTTGATGTACCGAAGGAGTTCGGAGTCCTGGATGAGATCGGGGACATGACGAGGAGTCTCGAAATGGTCGAGACGTAAAGATTGATATATTGGATGACTATATTCGGACATTGGAAAGGTTCCGAGTGATTCGGGTATTTTTCGGAGTACCTGGTAGTTACGGGAGAAGCAATGGGCCTTGATGGGCTTTAGTGGGAAGAGGAGAAAGGGCCAAGGGGCTGCTGCGCCCCCCTCCCCTCTAGTCCGAATTGGACTAGGGAAAAGGGGGCCGGCCACCTCTCCTTCTCCTCCACTTCCTTCTCCCTTCCTCCCCTCTTGGTGGACTCCTACTAGGACTTGGAGTCCTAGTAGGACTCCACATCCTGGCCGCACCTAGCCTTGGCCGGCCTCCTCCCCCTTTAGTCCTTTATATACAGAGGCAGGGGCACCCCAGAGACACACAAGTTGATCCACGTGATCTTATTCTTAGCCGTGTGCGGCGCCCCAGACACCATAGTCCTCGATAATATTGTAGCGGTGCTTAGGCGAAGCCCTGCAGCAGTAGTACATCAAGATCGTCACCACGCCGTCGTGCTGACGGAACTCTTCCCCGACACTTTGCTGGATCGGAGTCCGGGGATCGTCATCGAGCTGAACGTGTGCTAAAACTCGGAGGTGCCGTAGTTTCGGTGCTTGATCGGTCGGGCCGTGAAGACGTACGACTACATCAACCAAACGCTTCCGTTGTCGGTCTACAAAGGGTACGTAGATCACACTCTCCCCTCGTTGCTATGCATCACCATGATCTTGCGTGTGCGTAGGAATTTTTTTGAAATTGCTAATGGATAAACACTCTATATGACACTAGTATGCCTCTACATGCCTCTACTTGACAGGCAGAGGACACCGCCGGCTCCAAACCTCAGATTGTCTATTGTTCATCTCTTGTATCCAATCTTTGTATCCAAACCTCAGATTGGTACATGTGGGTTGCTACTAGTGTTGATTACTCCTTGTAGTTGATGCTAGTTGGTTTACTTGGTGGGAAATCATATGTTCAGATCCATTATGCATATTAATACCCCTATGATTATGAACATGAATATGCTTTGTGAGTTGTTACGTTTGTTCCCGAGGACATGGGAGAAGTCTTGCTATAAGTAGTCATGTGAATTTGGTATTCGTTCGATATTTTGATGAGATGTATGTTGTCTTTCCTCTAGTGGTGTCATGTGAACGTCGACTACATGACACTTCATCATTGTTTGGGCCTAGAGGAAGGCATTGGGAAGTAATAAGTAGATGATGGGTTGGTAGAGTGACAGAAGTTTAAACCCTAGTTTATGAGTTGCTTCGTAAGGGGCTGATTTGGATCCATATGTTTCATGTTATGGTTAGGTTTACCTTAGTACTTCCGTTGTAGTTGCGGATGCTTGCAATAGGGGTTAATCATAAGTGGGATTCTTGTCCAAGGAAGGACAGTACCCAAGCACCGGTCCACCTACATATCAAATTATCAAAGTACCGAATGGAATCATATGAACGTGATGAAAACTAGATTGGCGATAATTCCCATGTGTCCTCGGGAGCGCTTTCCTTTATATAAGAGTTTGTCCAGGCTTGTACTTTGCTACAAAAAGGATTGGGCCATATTGCTGCACCTTATTTACTTTTATTACTTTCTACTTGTTACAAATTCCCTTATCACAAAACTATCTGTTACCGATAATTTCAGTGCTTGCAGAGAATACCTTGCTGAAAACCGCTTATCATTTCCTTCTTCTCCTTGTTGGGTTTGACACTCTTACTTATCGAAAATGCTACGATAGATCCCCTACACTTGTGGGTCATCAAGACTCTTTTCTGGCGCCGTTGCAGGGGAGTGAAGCACCTTTGGTAGGTGGAATTTGGTAAGGAAAAATTTATATAGTGTGCTGAAATTTATTGTCACTTGTTATTATGGAACATAATCCTTTGAGGGGCTTGTTCGGGGTATCATAACCCCGACCCGTACAGCAAAGAGTTGCTCCTCAACCTACTGAACCTACTGAAAATGTTTACTTTGAAATTCCTTCGGGTATGATAGAGAAACTGCTAGCTAATCCTTTCACAGGTGATGGAACATTACATCCCGATTTGCACCCAATCTATGTGGGTGAAGTTTGTGGATTATTTAAGCTTGCAGGTATGCCCGAGGATGTTATCAATAAGAAGGTCTTCCCTTTATCTTTGAAGGGGGATTCATTGACATGGTTTAGGCTATGTGATGATATTGGATCATGGAACTACAACCGATTGAAATTGGAATTTCATCAGAAGTTTTATCCTATGCATCTTGTTCATCGTGATCGTAATTATATATATAATTTTTGGCCTCACGAAGGAGAAAGCATCGCTCAAGCTTGGGGGAGGCTTAAGTCAATGTTATATTCATGCCCCAATCATGAGCTCTCAAAAGAAATGATTATTCAAAAAATTTATGCTCGTCTTTCTCTCAGTAATCGCTCCATGCTCGATACTTCTTGTACTGGATCTTTTATGATGAAGACTATTGAATTCAAATGGGATTTATTGGAAAGAATTAAACGCAACTCTGAAGATTGGGACCTCGACGAAGGTAAGGAGTCAGGTATAACACCTAAGTTTGATTGTGTTAAATCTTTTATGGATACCGATGCTTTCCGTGAATTTAGCACTAAATATGGACTTGACTCTGAGATAGTAGCTTCTTTCTGTGAATCCTTTGCTACTCATGTTGATCTCCCTAAGGAGAAGTGGTTTAAATATAATCCTCCCATTGAAGTAAAAGTAGTTGCACCTATTAAAGTTGAAGAAAAGACTATCACTTATAATGATCATGTTGTTCCTACTGCTTATATTGAGAAACCACCTTTCCCTGTTAGAATAAAGGATCATGCTAAAGCTTCAACTATGGTTCGTAAGAGTAATACTAGAACACCTACTCCCTCTGAGCAAATTAAAGTTGAACCTAGTGTTGCTATGGTTAAAGATCTCTTGGCTGATAATATTGATGGGCATGTTATTTACTTCTGCAATGAATCTGCTAGAATTGCTAGACCTGATACTAAAAATAAACATAGACCTGTTGTAGGCATGCCTGTTATTTTTGTTAAAATAGGAGATCATTGCTATCATGGCTTATGTGATATGGGTGCTAGTGCAAGTGCAATACCTCATTCCTTATACAAAGAAATTATGCATGATATTGCACCTGTTGAGATAGAAGAGATTGATGTTACTATTAAGCTTGCCAATAGAGATATTATTTCACCAGTTGGGATTGTTAGAGATGTTGAAGTCTTGTGTGGGAAAGTTAAATATCATGCTTATTTTCTTGTTCTAGGTTCCCCACAAGATGACTTTTGTCCCATTATATTTGGTAGACCCTTCTTGAATACTATTAATGCTAAGGTGGACTGCAATAAGGATATTGTTTCTGTTGGTTTAGGGGATATGTCTCATGAGTTCAATTTTGCTAAATTTCGTAGACAACCCCATGATAAAGAATTGCCTAGTAAAGATGAAATTACTGGTCTTGCTTCTATTGTCGTGCCTCCTAGTGATCCTTTAGAACAATATTTACTAGACCATGAAAATGATATGTTTATGAATGAAAGGAGGGAAATAGATGAAGTATTCTTTAAACAGGGACCTATTTTGAAACACAACTTGCCTGTTGAAATCCTAGGGCATCCTCCTCCACCTAAGGGTGATCCTGTGTTTGAGCTTAAACATTTACCAGATACTCTTAAATATGCTTATCTTGATGAGAAAGAGATATATCTTGTTATTATTAGTGCTAACCTTTCAGAGCATGAAGAAAAGAAACTATTGAAAACTCTAAAGAAGCACCGTGCTGCTATTGGATATACTCTTGATGATCTTAAGGGCATTAGTCCCACTCTATGCCAGCACAAAATAAAGCTGGAGAAAGACGCTAAACCGGTTGTTGATCACGAATGACGGTTAAATCCTAAGATGAAAGAAGTGGTAAGAAAAGAAATACTAAAGCTTCTGGAGGCAGGTATAATTTATCCCGTTGCTGATAGTCAGTGCGTAAGTCTTGTCCATTGTGTCCCTAAGAAGGGAGGTATTACTGTTGTTCCTAATGATAAATATGAATTGATCCCACAAAGAATTGTTACAGGTTATAGAATGGTAATTGATTTCTGCAAATTAAATAAAGCTACTAAAAAGGATCATTACCCTTTACCTTTTATTGATCAAATGCTAGAAAGATTATCCAAACATACACATTTTTGCTTTCTAGATGGTTATTCTGCTTCCTCTCAAATACCTGTGTCAAAAGAGGATCAAGAAAAGACAACTTTTACTTGCCCTTTCGGTACTGTTGCTTATAGACGTATGCCTTTTGGTTTATGCAATGCACCTGCTACTTTTCAAAGATGTATGACTTCTATATTCTCTGACTTTTGTGAAAAATATTGTTGAGGTTTTCATGGATGATTTCTCCATTTACGGAACTTCTTTTGATGATTGCTTAAGCAACCTTGATCGAGTTTTGCAGAGATGTGAAGAAACTAATCTTGTCTTGAATTGGGAGAAGTGCCACTTTATGGTTAATGAAGGTATTGTCTTGGGGCATAACATTTCTGAAAGAGGTATTGAAGTTGATAATGCTAAAGTTGATGCTATTGAAAAGATATCGTGTCCTAAGGACATTAAAGGTATAAGAAGCTTCCTTGGTCATGCCGGTTTTTATAGGAGGTTCATTAAGGACTTCTCTAAAATTTCTCGGCCTCTGACTGATCTCTTACAAAAAGATGTTCCTTTTGTCTTTGATGATGATCGTGTAGAAGCATTTGAAATACTTAAGAAAGCTTTGATTTCTGCACCTATTGTTCAGCCTCCCGATTGGAATTTACCATTTGAAATTATGTGTGATGCTAGTGACTATGCTGTAGGGGTTGTTCAAGGACAAAGAGTAGATAAGAAATTAAATGTTATCCACTATGCTCGTAAAACTCTAGACAGTTCTCAAAGAAATTATGCTACTACTGAAAAAGAATTTTTAGCAGTTGTATTTGCTTGTGATAAGTTCAGACCTTATATTGTTGATTCTAAAGTAACTGTTCACACTGATCATGTTGCTATTAAATATCTTATGGAAAAGAAAGATGCTAAACCTATACTTATTAGATGGGTTCTCTTGCTTCCAGAATTTGATTTGCATACTATTGATAGAAAGGGAGTTGAGAACCCCGTTGCAGACAACTTGTCTAGGTTAGAAAATGTTCTTGATGACCCACTACCTATTGATGATAGCTTTCCTGATGAACAACTAGCTGTCATAAATGCTTCTCGTACTGCTCCATGGTATGCTGATTATGCTAATTATATTGTTGCTAAATTTATACCACCTAGTTTCACATACCAGTAAAAGAAAAAGTTCTTCTATGATTTAAGACATTAATTCTGGGATGACCCTGTTGGGGAACGTAGTAATTTCAAAAAAATCCTACGCACACGCAAGATCATGGTGATGCATAGCAACGAGAGGGGAGAGTATTGTCTACGTACCCTCGTAGACCGGAAGCGGAAGCGTTAGCACAACGTGTTTGATGTAGTCGTACGTCTTCACGGCCCGACCGATCAAGCACCGAAACTACGGCACCTCCGAGTTCTAGCACACGTTCAGCTCGATGACGATCCCCGGACTCCGATCCAACAGAATGTCGGGGAAGAGTTCCGTCAGCACGACGGCATGGTGACGATCTTGATGTTCTACCGTCGCAGGGCTTCGCCTAAGCACCGCTACAATATTATTGAGGATTATGGTGGAGGAGGGCCCCACACACGGCTAATAGATCTCAAGGATCAATTGTTGTCTCTATGGGGTGCCCCCCTGCCCCCGTATATAAAGGAGCAAGGGAGGGAGGCGGCCGGCCTAGGAGGAGGGCACGCCAAGGGGGGAGTCCTACTCCCATCGGGAGTAGGACTCCTCCTTCCCTTGTTGGAGTAGGAGAGAAGGAAAGAGGGGGAGAGGAACAAGGAAAAGTAGGCTGCACCCCTTGTCCAATTCGGACCAGAGGGGGGGCGCCTCCTTCTTTTTGGCCTCTCTCCTCTATTCCCGTATAGCCCAATAAGGCCCATATACTCCCCGGCGAATTCCCGTAACTCTCCGGTACTCTGAAAAATACCCGAATCACTCGGAACCTTTCCGATGTCCGAATATAGTCGTCCAATATATAGATCTTTACGTATCGACCATTTCGAGACTCCTCGTCATGTCCCCGATCTCATCCGGGACTCCAAACTCCTTCGGTACATCAAAACTCATAAACTCATAATATAACTGTCATTGAAACCTTAAGCGTGCGGACCCTATGGGTTCGAGAACTATGTAGACATGACCGATACACGTCTCCGATCAATAACCAATAGCGGAACATGGATGCTCATATTGGCTCCCACATATTCTACGAAGATCTTTATCGGTCAAACCGCATAACAACATACGTTGTTCCTTTTGTCATCGGTACGTTACTTGCCCGAGATTCGATCGTCGGTATCTCAATACCTAGTTCAATCTTGTTACCGGCAAGTCTCTTTACTCGTTCCATAATACATCATCTCGCAACTAACTCATTAGTTGCAATGCTTGCAAGGCTTTAAGTGATGTGCATTACCGAGAGGGCCCAGAGATACCTCTCCGACGATCAGAGACAAATCCTAATCTCGAAATACGACAACCCAACAAGTACCTTTGGAGACACCTGTAGAGCACCTTTATAATCACCCAGTTATGTTGTGATGTTTGGTAGCACACAAAGTGTTGCTCCGGTAAACGGGAGTTGCATAATCTCATAGTCATAGGAACATGTATAAGTCATGAAGAAAGCAATAGCAACAAACTAAACGATCAAGTGCTATGCTAACGGAATGGGTCAAGTCAATCACATCATTCTCCTAATGATGTGATCCCGTTAATCAAATGACAACTCATGTCTATGGTTAGGAAACATAACCATCTTTGATCAACGAGCTAGTCAAGTAGAGGCATACTAGTGACACTCTGTTTGTCTATGTATTCACACATGTATTATGTTTCTGGTTAATACAATTCATTAGCTTTATTGGGCCCAATAAGACACATGTATTATGTCTTTATGTATTATTTCTAGACGACAACGATGCTACGATGGAGATCAAGGTGTCGCGCCGGTGACGATGGTGATCATGACGGTGCTTCGAAGATGGAGATCACAAGCACAAGATGATGATGGCCATATCATATCACTTATATTGATTGCATGTGATGTTTATCTTTTATGCATCTTATCTTGCTTTGATTGACGGTAGCATTATAAGATGATCTCTCACTAATTATCAAGAAGTGTTCTCCCTGAGTATGCACCGTTGAGAAAGTTCTTCGTGCTGAGACACCACGTGATGATCGGGTGTGATAGGCTCTACGTTCAAATACAACGGGTGCAAAACAGTTGCACACGCGGAATACTCAGGTTATACTTGACGAGCCAAGCATATACAGATATGGCCTCGGAACACGGAGACCGAAAGGTCGAGCATGAATCATATTGTAGATATGATCAACATAGTGATGTTCACCAATGAAGCTACTCCATCTCACGTGATGATCGGACATGGTTTAGTTGATTTGGATCACGTAATCACTTAGAGGATTAGAGGGATGTCTATCTAAGTGGGAGTTCTTTAAGTAATATGATTAATTGAACCTAAATTTATCATGAACTTAGTACCTGATAGTATCTTGCTTATTCATGTTTGATTGTAGATAGATGGCCCGTGCTGTTGTTCTATTGAATTTTAATGTGTTCCTTGAGAAAGCAAAGTTGAAAGATGATGGTAGCAATTACACGGACTGGGTCCGTAACTTGAGGATTATCCTCATTGCTGCACAGAAGAATTACGTCCTGGAAGCACCACTGGGTGCCAGGCCTGCTGCTGGAGCAACACCAGATGTTATGAACGTCTGGCAGAGCAAAGCTGATGACTACTCGATAGTTCTGTGTGCCATGCTTTACGGCTTAGAATCGGGACTTCAACGACGTTTTGAACGTCATGGAGCATATGAGATGTTCCAGGAGTTGAAGTTAATATTTCGAGCAAATGCCCGGATTGAGAGATATGAAGTCTCCAATAAATTCTATAGCCGCAAGATGGAGGAGAACAGTTCTGTCAGTGAGCATATACTCAAAATGTCTGGGTATAATAATCACTTGATTCAATTGGGAGTTAATCTTCCAGATGATTGCGTCATTGACAGAATTCTCCAATCACTGCCACCAAGCTACAAGAGCTTCGTGATGAACTATACTATGCAAGGGATGAATAAGACTATTCCCGAGCTCTTCGCAATGCTAAAAGCTGCGGAGGTAGAAATCAAGAAGGAGCATCAAGTGTTGATGGTCAACAAGACCACTAGTTTCAAGAAAAAGGGCAAAGGGAAGAAGAAGGGGAACTTCAAGAAGAACAGCAAGCAAGTTGCTGCTCAAGAGAAGAAACCCAAGTCTGGACCTAAGCCTGAAACTGAGTGCTTCTACTGCAAGCAGACTGGTCACTGGAAGCGGAACTGCCCGAAGTATTTGGCGGATAAGAAGGATGGCAAGGTGAACAAAGGTATATGTGATATACATGTTATTGATGTGTACCTTACTAGAGCTCGCGGTAGCACCTGGGTATTTGATATTGGTTCTGTTGCTAATATCTGCAACTCGAAACAGGGACTACGGATTAAGCGAACACTGGAAAAGGACGAGGTGACGATGCGTGTGGGAAACGGTTCCAAAGTCGATGTGATCGCGGTCGGCACGCTACCTCTACATCTACCTTCGGGATTAGTATTAGACCTAAATAATTGTTATTTGGTGCCAGCGTTGAGCATGAACATTATATATGGATCTTGTTTGATGCAGGACGGTTATTCATTTAAATCAGAGAATAATGGTTGTTTTATCTATATGAGTAATATCTTTTATGGTCATGCACCTTTGAAGAGTGGTCTATTTTTGATGAATCTCGATAGTAGTAACACACATATTCATAATGTTGAAGCCAAAAGATGCAGAGTTGATAATGATAGTGCAACTTATTTGTGGCACTGCAGTTTAGGTCATATCAGTGTAAAACGCATGAAGAAACTCCATACTGATGGACTTTTGGAACCACTTGATTATGAATCACTTGGTACTTGCGAACCGTGCCTCATAGGCAAGATGATTAAAACACCGTTCTCCGGTACTACGGAGAGAGCAACAGATTTGTTGAAAATCATACATACAGATGTATGTGGTCCGATGAATATTGAGGCTCGTGGCGGATATCGTTATTTTCTCACCTTCACAGACGACTTAAGCAGATATGGGTATATCTACTTAATGAAACACAAGTCTGAAACATTTGAAAAGTTCAAAGAATTTCAGAGTGAAGTTGAAAATCATCGTAACAAGAAAATAAAGTTTCTAAGATCTGATCGTGGAGGTGAATATTTGAGTTACGAGTGTGGTGTACATTTGAAACAAAGCGGAATATTTTCGCAACTCACGCCACCCGGAACACCACAGCGTAATGGTGTGTCTGAACGTCGTAATCGTACTTTACTAGATATGGTGCGATCTATGATGTCTCTTACTGATTTACCGCTATCGTTTTGGGGTTATGCTTTAGAGACGGCCGCATTCATGTTAAAAGGGCACCATCAAAATCCGTTGAGACGACACCTTATGAACTATGGTTTGTCAAGAAACCAAAGTTGTCGTTTCTTAAAGTTTGGGGCTGCGATACTTATGTGAAAAAGCTTCAACCTGATAAGCTCGAACCCAAATCGGAGAAATGTGTCTTCATAGGATACCCAAATGAGACTATTGGGTACACCTTCTATCACAGATCCGAAGGCAAGACATTCGTTGCTAAGAATGGATCCTTTCTAGAGAAGGAGTTTCGCTCGAAAGAAGTGAGTGGGAGGAAAGTAGAACTTGACGAGGTAACTTTACCTGCTCCCTTATTGGAAAGTAGTACATCACAGAAACCTGTTTCTGTGACACCTACACCAATTAGTGAGGAAGCTAATGATAATGATCATGAAACTTCAGGACAAGATACTACTGAACCTTGTAGATCAACCAGAGCAAGATCCGCGCCAGAGTGGTACGGTAATCCTGTTCTGGAAATCATGCTACTAGATCATGATGAACCTACGAACTTTGAGGAAGCGATGGTGAGCCCAGATTCCGCAAAATGGCTCGAAGCCATGAAATCTGAGATGGGATCCATGTATGAGAACAAAGTATGGACTTTGGTTGACTTGCCCGATGATCGGCAAGCAATTGAGAATAAATGGATCTTCAAGAAGAAGACTGACGCTGACGGTAATATTACCATCTACAAAGCTCGACTTGTCGCAAAAGGTTTTCGACAAGTTCAAGGGGTTGACTACGATGAGACCTTCTCACCCGTAGCGATGCTTAAGTCTGTCCGAATCATGTTAGCAATTTCCGCATTTTATGATTATGAAATTTGGCATATGGATGTCAAAACTGCATTCCTGAATGGATTTCTGGAAGAAGAGTTGTATATGATGCAACCGGAAGGTTTTGTCGATCCAAAGGGAGCTAACAAAGTGTGCAAGCTCCAGCGATCCATTTATGGACTGGTGCAAGCCTCTCGGAGTTGGAATAAACGCTTTGATAGTGTGATCAAAGCATTTTGTTTTATACAGACTTTTGGAGAAGCCTGTATTTACAAGAAAGTGAGTGGGAGCTCTGTAGCATTTCTGATATTATATGTAGATGACATATTACTGATTGGAAATGATATAGAATTTCTGGATAGCATAAAGGGATACTTGAATAAGAGTTTTTCAATGAAAGACCTCGGTGAAGCTGCTTACATATTAGGAATAAAGATCTATAGAGATAGATCAAGACGCTTAATTGGACTTTCACAAAGCACATACCTTGACAAGATTTTGAAAAAGTTCAAAATGGATCAAGCAAAGAAAGGGTTCTTGCCTGTGTTACAAGGTGTGAAGTTGAGTCAGACTCAATGCCCGACCACTGCAGAAGATGGAGAGAAAATGGAAGATGTTCCCTATGCTTCAGCCATAGGCTCTATCATGTATGCAATGTTTTGTACCAGACCTGATGTGTGCCTTGCTATAAGTTTAGCAGGGAGGTACCAAAGTAATCCAGGAGTGGATCACTAGACAGCGGTCAAGAACATCCTAAAGTACCTAAAAAGGACAAAGGATATGTTTCTCGTGTATGGAGGTGACAAAGAGCTCATTGTAAACGGTTACGTTGATGCAAGCTTTGACACTGATACGGACGATTCTAAATCGCAAACCGGATACGTGTTTACATTAAATGGTGGAGCTGTCAGTTGGTGCAGTTCTAAACAAAGCGTTGTGGCGGGATCTACATGTGAAGCGGAGTACATAGCTGCTTCGGAAGCAGCAAACGAAGGAGTCTGGATGAAGGAGTTCATATCCGATCTAGGTGTCATACCTAGTGCATCGGGTCCAATGAAAATCTTTTGTGACAATACTGGTACAATTGCCTTGGCAAAGGAATCCAGATTTCACAAGAGAACCAAGCACATCAAGAGACGCTTCAATTCCATCCAAGATCTAGTCCAGGTGGGAGACATAGAGATTTTCAAGATACATACGGATCTGAATGTTGCAGACCCGTTGACTAAGCCTCTTCCACGAGCAAAACATGATCAGCACCATGGCTCCATGGGTGTTAGAATCATTACTGTGTAATCTAGATTATTGACTCTACTGCAAGTGGGAGACTGAAGGAAATATGCCCTAGAGGCAATAATAAAGTGATTATTTATTTCCTTATATCATGATAAATGTTTATTATTCATGCTAGAATTGTATTAACCGGAAACATAATACATGTGTGAATACATAGACAAACAGAGTGTCACTAGTATCCCTCTACTTGACTAGCTCGTTCATCAAAGATGGTCATGTTTCCTAACCATAAACAAAAGAGTTGTTATTTGATTAACGAGATCACATCATTAGATGAATGATCTGATTGACATGACCCATTTCATTAGCTTAGCACCCGATCGTTTAGTATGTTGCTATTTCTTTCTTCATGACTTATACATGTTCCTATGACTATGAGATTATGCAACTCCCGTTTGCCGGAGGAACACTTTGTGTGCTACCAAACGTCACAACGTAAATGGGTGATTATAAAGGTGCTCTACAGGTGTCTCCAAAGGTAGATGTTGGGTTGGC
This sequence comes from Triticum urartu, assembly GCF_003073215.2. Taxonomy (NCBI): domain Eukaryota; kingdom Viridiplantae; phylum Streptophyta; class Magnoliopsida; order Poales; family Poaceae; genus Triticum; species Triticum urartu. Next base: position 562,554,284 of record NC_053024.1, read on the forward strand.
GTATTTCGAGATTAGGATTTGTCACTCCGATTGTCGGAGAGGTATCTCTGGGCCCTCTCGGTAATGCACATCACATAAGCCTTGAAAGCATTGCAACTAATAAGTTAGTTGAGAGATGATGTATTATGGAACGAGTAAAGAGACTTGCCAGTAACGAGATTGAACTAGGTATTGGATACCGACGATCGAATCTCGGGCAAGTAACATACCGATGACAAAGGGAACAATGTATGTTGTTATGCGGTCTGACCGATAAAGATCTTCGTAGAATATGTAGGAGCCAATATGGGCATCCAGGTCCCGCTATTGGTTATTGACCGGAGATTTGTCTCAGTCATGTCTGCATTGTTCTCGAACCGTAGGGTCCGCACGCTTAACGTTACGATGACAGTTATTATGAGTTTATGCATTTTGATGTACCGAAGGTTGTTCGGAGTCCCGGATGTGATCACGGACATGACGAGGAGTCTCGAAATGGTCGAGACATAAAGATTGATATATTGGATGACTATATTCGGACACCGGAAGTGTTCCGGGGAAGTTTCGGATAAAACCGGAGCACCGGGGGGTTCCGGAACCCCCCGGGGTTAATGGGCCTTATGGGCCTAATGTGGAGAAGAGGAAGGGGCTGCCAGGGCAGGCCGTGCGCCCCCTCTCCCCCTAGTCCGAATTGGACAAGGAGGGAGGGGCGGCGCCCCCCCCCCTTTCCTTCTCTCCCTCCACCTCTCCTAGTTGGACAAGGAACGGGAGGGGAGTCCTACTCCCGGTAGGAGTAGGACTCCTCCTGCGCGCCTCCTCTAGGCCGGCCGCACCCCCCCCCCTTGGATCCTTTATATACGGAGGCAAGGGGGCACCCTAGAACACACAAGTTGATCCTCGTGATCGTTCCTTAGCCGTGTGCGGTGCCCCCTTCCACCATATTACACCTCAGTCATATCGTTGCAGTGCTTAGGCGAAGCCCTGCGCCGGTAGAACATCTTCATTGTCACCACGCCGTCGTGCTGACGGAACTCATCCCCGAAGCTTTGCTGGATCGGAGCCCGGGGAGCGTCATCGAGCTGTAGGTGTGCTAAGAACTCGGAGGTGCCGGAGTAACGGTGCTTGGATCGGTCGGATCGGGAAGACGTACGACTACTTCCTCTATGTTGTGTTAACGCTTCCGTTGTTGATGTACAAGGGTACGTAGATCACACTCTCCCCTCTCGTTGCTATGCATCACCATGATCTTGCGTGTGCGTACGAATTTTTTTGAAATTACTACGTTCCCCAACAGTGATGTTTGGTAGCACACAAAGTGTTGCTCCGGTAAACGGGAGTTGCATAATCTCATAGTCATAGGAACATGTATAAGTCATAAAGAAAGCAATAGCAACAAACTAAACGATCAAGTGCTATGCTAACGGAATGGGTCAAGTCAATCACATCATTCTCCTAATGATGTGATCCCGTTAATCAAATGACAACTCATGTCTATGGTTAGGAAACATAACCATCTTTGATCAACGAGCTAGTCAAGTAGAGGCATACTAGTGACACTCTGTTTGTCTATGTATTCACACATGTATTATGTTTCCGGTTAATACAATTCTAGCATGAATAATAAACATTTATCATGATATAAGGAAATAAATAAGAACTTTATTATTGCCTCTAGGGCATATTTTCTTCAGTCTCCCACTTGCACTAGAGTCAATAATCTAGTTCACATCGCCATATGATTTAATATCAACAGTTCACATCACCATGTGATTAACACCCATAGTTCACATCGACATGTGACCAACACCCAAAAGGTTTACTAGAGTCAATAATTTAGTTCACATTGCTATGTGATTAACACCAAAAAGGTACTAAGGTGTGATCATGTTTTGCTTGTGAGAGAAGTTTAGTCAACGGGTCTGCCATATTCAGATCCGTAAGTATTTTGCAAATTTCTATGTCAACAATGCTCTGCACAGAGCTACTCTAGCTAATTGCTCCCACTTTCAATATGTATCCAGATTGAGATTTAGAATCATCTGGATCAGTGTCAAAATTTGCATCGACGTAACCCTTTACGACGAACCTTTTTTGTCACCTCCATAATCGAGAAACAGATCCTTATTCCACTAAGGATAATTTTGACCGCTGTCCAGTGATCTACTCCTACATCACTATTGTACTCCCTTGCCAAGAACATTGTAGGGTATACAAACCTATGTCCAAGGCATAGGGAATGAGTTTCATTCTCTTTCTATCTTCTGCCGTGGTCAGGCTTTGAGTCTTACTCAGTTTCACACCTTGTAACACAGGCAAGAACTCTTTCTTTGACTGTTCCATTTTGAACTACTTCAAAATCTTGTCAAGGTATGTACTCATTGAAAAACTTATCAAGCGTCTTGATCTATCTCTATAGATCTTGATGCTCAATATGTAAGCAGTTTCACCGAGGTATTTATTTGAAAAACTCCTTTCAAACACTCCTTTATGCTTTGCAGAATAATTCTACATTATCTCCGATCAACAATATGTCATTCACATATACTTATCAGAAATGATGTAGTGCTCCCACTCACTTTCTTGTAAATACAGGTTTCACCGCAAGTCTGTATAAAACTATATGCTTTGATCAACTTATCAAAGCGTATATTCCAACTCCGGGATGCTTGCACCAGTCCATAGATGGATTGCTGGAGCTTGCATATTTTGTTAGCACCTTTATGATTGACAAAACCTTTTGGTTGCATCATATACAACTCTTCTTTAATAAATCCATTAAGGAATGCAGTTTTGTTTATCCATTTGCCAGATTTTATAAAATGTGGCAATTGCTAACATGATTCGGACAGACTTAAGCATAGATACGAGTGAGAAACTCTCATCGTAGTCAACACCTTGAACTTGCCGAAAACCTTTTGCGACAATTCTAGCTTTGTAGATAGTAACACTACTATCAACGTCCGTCTTTCTCTTGAAGATCCATTTAATCTCAATGGCTCGCCGATCTTTGGGCAAGTCAATCAAAGTCCATACTTTGTTCTCATACATGGATCTCATCTCAGATTTCATGGCCTCAAGCCATTTCGCGGAATCTGGGCTCATCATCGCTTCCTCATAGTTCGTAGGCTCGTCATGGTCAAGTAACATGACCTCCAGAAAAGGATTACCGTACCATTCTGGTGTGGATCTCACTCTGGTTTACCTATGAGGTTCGGTAGTAACTTGATCTGAAGTTACATGATCATCATCATTAGCTTCCTCACTAATTGGTGTAGTAGTCACAGGAACATATTTCTGTGATGAACTACTTTCTAATAAGGGAGCAAGTACAGTTACCTCATCAAGTTCTACTTTCCTCCCACTCACTTCTTTCGAGAGAAACTCCTTCTCTAGAAAGGATCCATTCTCAGCAACGAATATCTTGCCTTCGGATCTGTGATAGAAGGTGTACCCAACATTTTCTTTTGGGTATCCTATGAAGACGCACTTCTCCGATTTGGGTTTGAGCTTATCAGATTGAAACTTTTTCACATAAGCATTGCAACCTCAAACTTTAAGAAATGACAACTTAGGTTTCTTGCCAAACCATAGTTCATACTGTGCTGTCTCAACAGATTTAGATGGTGCCCTATTTAACGTGAATGTAGCTGTCTCTAATGCATAACCCAAAAACGATAGTGGTAAATCAGTAAGAGACGTCATAGATCGCACCATATCTAATAAAGCACGGTTACGACGTTCGGACACACCATTACACTGTGGTGTTCCAGGTGGCGTGAGTAGTGAAACTATTTCACATTGTTTTAACTGAAGGCCAAACTCATAACTCAAATATTTTACTTCTGCGATCATATCGTAGAAACTTTTATTTTGTTACGATGATTCTCCACTTCACTCTGAAATTCTTTGAAATTTTCAAATGTTTTAGAATTGTGTTTCATCAAGTAGATATACTCATATCTGCTCAAATCATCTGTGAAGATCAGAAAATAATGGTACCTGCCGTGAGCTTCAATATTCATCGGACCACATACATCAGTATGCATGATTTCCAACAAATCTGTTGCTTGCTGCATTGTTCCGAAGAACGGAGTCTTAGTCATCTTGCCCATGAGGCATGGTTCGCAAGCATCAACTGATTCATAATCAAGTGATTCCAAAATTCCATCAGCATGGAGTTTCTTCATGCGCTTTACACCAATATGACCTAAACGGCAGTGCCACAAATAAGTTGCACTATCATTACTAACTTTGCATCTTTTGGTTTCAATATTATGAATATGTGTATCACTATGATCGAGATCCAACGAACCATTTTCATTGGGTGTGTAACCATATATGTAAACAAAACAATAATTTATTCTCTTACTTAAATGAATAACCGTATTGCAATAAACATGATTAAATCATATTCATGCTCAATGCAAACACCAAACAACACATATTTAGGTTCAACACTAATCCCGAAAGTATAGGGAGTGTGCGATGATGATCATATCAATCTTGGAACCACTTCCAACACACATCGTCACTTCACCCTTAACTAGTCTCTATTCATTCTGCAACTCCCGTTTCGAGTTACTACTCTTAGCAACTGAACAAGTATCAAATACCGGGGGGTTGCTATGAACACTACTAAAATACACATCAATAATCCGTATATCAAATATACCTTTGTTCACTTTGCCATCCTTCTTATCCGCCAAATACTTCGGGCAGTTCCGCTTCCAGTGACCAGTCCCTTTGCAGTAGAAGCACTTAGTCTCAGGCTTAGGACCAGACTTGGGCTTCTTCACTTGAGCAGCAACTTGCTTGCCGTTCTTCTTGAAGTTTCCCTTCTTCCCTTTGCCCTTTTCTTGAAACTAGTGGTCTTGTCTACCATCAACACTTCATATTTTTCTTGATTTCTACCTTCGTCGATTTCAGCATTACGAAGAGCTTGGGAATCGTTTCTGTTATCCCTTGCATATCATAGTTCATCACGAAGTTCTACTAACTTGGTGATGGTGACTAGAGAATTCTGTCGATCACTATTTTATCTGGAAGATTAACTCCCACTTGATTCAAGCGATTGTAGTACCCAGACAATCTGAGCACATGCTCACTGCTTGAGCTATTCTCCTCCATCTTTTAGCTATGGAACTTGTTGGAGACTTCATATCTCTCAACTCGGGTATTTGTTTGAAATATTAACTTCAACTCCTGGAACATCTCATATGGTCCATGATGTTCAAAACGTCTTTGAAGTCCCGATTCTAACCCGTTTAAGCATGGTGCACTAAACTATCAAGTAGTCATCATATTGAGCTAGCCAAATGTTCATAACATCTGCATCTGCTCCTGCAATAGGTTTGTCACCTAGCGGTGCATCAAAGACATAATTTTTCTGTGCAGCAATGAGGATAAACCTCAGATCACGGATCCAATCCGCATCATTGCTACTAACATCTTTCAACTTAGTTTTCTCTAGGAACATATCAAAAATAAAACAGGGGAGCTAAACGCGAGCTATTGATCTACAACATAGATATGCTAATACTACCAGGACTGAGTTTATGATAACTTAAAGTTCAATTAATCGTATTACTTAAGAACTCCCACTTAGATAGACATCCCTCTAATCCTCTAAGTGATCACGTGATCCAAATCAACTAAACCATGTCCGATCATCACGTGAGATGGAGTAGTTTCAATGGTGAACATCACTATGTTGATCATATGTACTATATGATTCACGCTCGACCTTTTGGTCTCCGTGTTCCGAGGCCATATCTGTTATATGCTAGGCTCGTCAAGTTTAACCTAAGTATTCTGCGTGTGCAAAACTGGCTTGCACCCGTTGTAGATGGACGTAGAGCTTATCACACCCAATCATCACGTGGTGTCTGGGCACGACGAACTTTGGCAATGGTGCATACTCAGGGAGAACACTTTTTATCTTGAAATTTAGTGAGAGATCATCTTATAAAGCTACCATCGAACTAAGCAAAATAAGATGCATAAAAGATAAACATCATATGCAATCAAAATATGTGACATGATATGGCCATCATCATCTTGTGCCTTTGATCTCCATCTCCAAAGCATCGTCATGATTTCCATCATCACCGGCATGACACCATGATCTCCATCATCTTGATCTATATCAATGTGTCGTCGCATGGTCTCATGCAACTATTGCTATCGCATAGCGATAAAGTAAATCAATTATTTGGCGCTTGCATCTTATGCAATAAAGAGACAACCACAAGGCTTCTGCCAGTTGCCGATAACTTCAACAAAACATGATCATCTTATACAACAACTTATATCTCATCACGTCTTGACCATATCACATCACAACATGCCCTGCAAAAACAAGTTAGACGTCCTCTACTTTGTTGTTGCAAGTTTTACGTGGCTGCTACGGCCGAGCAAGAAACGTTCTTACCTATGCATCAAAACCACAACGATAGTTTGTCAAGTTGGTGCTATTTTAACCTTCGCAAGGACCGGGCGTAGCCACACTCGGTTCAACTAAAGTTGGAGAAACAGACACCCGCCAGCCACCTGTGTGCAAAGCACGTCGGTTGAACCAGTCTCACGTAAGCGTACGCGTAATGTCGGTCCGGGCCGCTTCATCCAACAATACCGCTGAACCAAAGTGTGACATGCTGGTAAGCAGTATGACTTATATCGCCCACAACTCACTTGTGTTCTACTCATGCATATGACATCTACGCATAAAACCTAGGCTCGGATGCCATTGTTGGGGAACATAGTAATTTCAAAAAAAATTCCTACGCACACGCAAGATCATGGTGATGCATAGCAACGAGAGGGGAGAGTGTTGTCTGCGTACCCTCGTAGACCGGAAGCGGAAGCGTTAGCACAATGCGGTTGATGTAGTCGTACGTCTTCACGGCCCGACCGATCAAGCACCGAAACTACGGCACCTCCAAGTTCTAGCACATGTTCCGCTCGATGACGATCCCCGGACTCCGATCCAGCAGAATGTCGGGGAAGAGTTCCATCAGCATGACGGCGTGGTGACGATCTTGTTGTTCTACCGTTACAGGGCTTCGCCTAAGCACCCTACAATATTATCGAGGATTATGGTGGAGGAGGGCACCGCACACGGCTAATAGATCTCAAGGATCAATTGTTGTCTCTATGGGGTGCCCCCCTGCCCCCGTATATAAAGGAGAAAGGGAGGGAGGCGGCCAGCCTAGGAGGAGGGCGCGCCAAGGGGGGAGTCCTACTCCCACCGGGAGTAGGACTCCTCCTTCCCTTGTTGGAGTAGGAGAGAAGGAAAGAGGGGGAGAGGAACAAGGAAAAGTAGGCTGCACCCCTTGTCCAATTCGGACCAGAGGGGGGGCTCCTCCTTCCTTTTGGCCTCTCTCCTCTATTCCCGTATGGCCCAATAAGGCCCATATACTCCCCGGCGAATTCCCATAACTCTTCGGTACTCCAAAAAATACCCGAATCACTTGGAACCTTTCCTATGTCCGAATATAGTCGTCCAATATATCGATCATTACGTCTCAACCATTTCGAGACTCCTCGTCATGTCCCCGATCTCATCCGGGACTCCGAACTCCTTCGGTACATCAAAACTCATAAACTCATAATATAACTGTCATTGAAACCTTAAGCGTGCGGACCCTACGGGTTCGAGAACTATGTAGAAATGACCGAGACACGTCTCCGGTCAATAACCAATAGCGGAACCTGGATGCTCATATTGGCTCCCACATATTCTATGAAGATCTTTATTGGTCAAACCGCATAACAACATACGTCGTTCCCTTTTTCATCGGTATGTTTCTTGCCCGAGATTCGATCGTCGGTATCTCAATACCTAGTTCAATCTCGTTACCGGCAAGTCTCTTTACTTGTTCCGTAATACATCATCTCGCAACTAACTCATTAGTTGCAATGCTTGCAAGGCTTTAAGTGATGTGCATTACCGAGAGGGCCCAGATATACCTCTCCGACGATCGGAGTGACAAATCCTAATTTCGAAATATGCCAACCCAACAAGTACCTTTGGAGACACCTGTAGAGCACCTTTATAATCACCCAGTTACGTTGTGACGTTTGGTAGCACACAAAGTGTTCCTCCGGTAAACGGGAGTTGCATAATCTCATAGTCATAGGAACATGTATAAGTCATGAAGAAAGTAATAGCAACAAACTAAATGATCAAGTGCTATGCTAACGGAATGGGTCAAGTCAATCACATCATTCTTCTAATGATGTGATCCCGTTAATCAAATGATAACTCATGTCTATGGTTAGGAAACATAACCATCTTTGATCAACGAGCTAGTCAAGTAGAGGCATACTAGTGACACTCTGTTTGTCTATGTATTCACACATGTATTATGTTTCCGGTTAATACAATTCTAGCATGAATAATAAACATTTATCATGATATAAGGAAATAAATCATAACTTTATTATTGCCTCTAGGGCATATTTCCGTCAGACCCACATCTTTATAAAGAAGGAGTAGATGGTGTTATTAGACGTTGTGTACCTGAGCATGAACAGGAACAGATCCTACGCAAGTGTCACTCCGAAGCTTATGGAGGACACCATGCTGGAGACAAAACTGCACATAAGGTATTGCAATCTGGTTTTTATTGGCCTACTCTCTTCAAGGATGCCCGTAGGTTTTGTTTTGTTTTGTGATGAATGTCAAAGAATTGGTAATATTAGTAGGCGTCAAGAAATACCTATGAATTATTCACTTGTTATTGAACCATTTGATGTTTGGGGCTTTGATTATATGGGACCGTTTCATTCCTCTAATGGGTATACACATATTTTAGTCGTTGTTGATTACGTTACTAAGTGGGTAGAAGCTATTCCAACTAGTAGTGCTGATCATAACACCTCTATTAAGATGCTTAAAGAAGTTATTTTTCCAAGGTTTGGAGTCCCTAGATACTTAATGACTGATGGTGGTTCACATTTTATTCATGGTGCCTTTCGTAAAATGCTTGCTAAGTATGATGTTAATCATAGAATTGCATCTCCATATCATCCACAGTCTAGTGGTCAAGTAGAACTGAGCAATAGAGAGCTTAAATTAATTTTGCAAAAGACTGTTAATAGATCTAGAAAGAATTGGTCCAAGAAACTTGATGATGCATTATGGGCTTATAGAACTGCATATTAAAAATCCTATGGGTATCTCTCCATATAAAATGGTTTATGGTAAAGCATGTCACTTACCTCTTGAATTAGAACATAAGGCATATTGGGCTATTAAAGAGCTCAACTATGACTTCCAACTTTCTAGTGAGAAGAGGCTTTTTGACATTAGCTCACTTGATGAATGGAGAACCCAGGCCTATGAGAATGCCAAACTGTTTAAAGAAAAGTTACAAGATGGCATGATAAAAGGATACAAAAACGTGAGTTTAATGTAGGTGATTATGTATTGTTATACAACTCTCGTTTAAGATTTTTTGCAGGCAAACTCCTCTCTAAATGGGAAGGTCCTTACATCATCGAGGAGGTCTATCATTCTGGTGCCATAAAAATCAACAACTTCGAAGGCACAAATCCGAGGGTGGTGAACGGTCAAAGAATCAAACATTATATCTCGGGTAATCCCATAAATGTTGAAACTAATGTTATTGAAACTGTAACCCTGGAGGAATACATAAGGGACACTTCCTAGAACGTTTCAGACTCCGAAAAGGAATAGGTACGTGGTATGGTAAGTAAACTGACTCCAAAACAGTTCTAATGGCAATTTTTCTCCGTTTTGGAATATTTAAGAAAATAGGAAAATGAGAAGCAGCCCGGAAAGGACACGAGGCTTCCACGAGGGTGGAGGGCGCGCCCTACCCCCTGGGCGGCCCCCTGCCTCGTGGGCACCTCGTGTGCCCTCCAGACTCCGTTTTATTGCACGATACTTCTTTTGGTCGGTAAATATTCACTATATAATCTCCCGAAGGCTTTGACCACCGTATCATGCAAATATCTCATGTTTTTGTTTCGAGCTATTTTCTGCCAGGGTTGTCAAGTCTAGGCATCATGTTGTCTCCCTCCTCCTCCAACAATGAGGGCAACGATGCTTGGCTAATGAAGATAGAGCTGAAGAGAGAAGAACCCGGAGAGATCAACAAGGATGATGGGATCAAGAAGGCCATGGGGGATCAAGTTCCGGCAGTAGTAGAAGAAGAAATCCTTCAACCTCACCACAATCCCTTTACCCCAACGGAGATTGAAGCTTTCAAGATGATTGAGTTAGCTCGCATTCAAAACAAGTATCTCACAAGTGAAAATATTTTGTTGAAGCAGCATATCATCGCACTCAAGGGCATTATCCGCAAATTGGAGGATCTCCTACGCTCGATGTGCGACTATCCAACATTTCCACTTGTCCTCCTTTTCAAATTCGTATTGATGGAGCACAAGACTAAGAGATAGTAGCATAATAGCATTATAACCGTACATTTTCTTATGGTTTTACTTAATCTCACCATACTTCTTTGCATCCTGTGATCTTCCAATTCTTGTGAACCAAACACCCAGATTGGCAGAAATCATGTGTTTTTAAATTCTCTGTTTTGCACGTGCATTCCTATCCTATTACTGTGTATTTCCTATCCCTGCGTTGTTAGAATCCTCCAATTCAAACGAGCCCTTACAGAATTACTTCTCTTACAGATAGTTGTCAAAGAAAACCTTGTGTGGTTTGTCCCGCTCCTGCTGCGCCGTCGTCCACCCAAGCTCAGCTGCTCCAATGACAGAAGGGTCCAGCACAGAAGGGATCCAGCCTCCAGACCGTATTTCGCCACCTCAGATCTTCTTCCCCGCCGCCGACAGCTATGACAACTGCATTACAATCATCAACCGAGCAGATGACCTCGAGGACTACACGGGTCCACAAGAGAGGTCGCACTCTTTAGCGTCTGCTTATGTTATGCATCGCTTAATATTACATGCTACTTTATCATCATGTTCACCGGTTAGACTCTGAGTTAGCTCCAAACTAATGGTCAAACTTGAGTTTTTAAATGGTTATGGGGTACATATCGGGGCCGCAATCAATAGTATCTATCTACTATCTGGTTAATCTCTGGTGTCTACTGTGAGTTTCATGTTGGGTGGGAAATAAACAGTAAAGAAGCCATTATCTGTATTTTTTAACTAAAGCCATTATCTGCCTGCTATCATTGGTTTTGGGTCTATCCATAGGTTGCTACCATCACTCTGGATTTCTGCATGCACTCCTTACATAATCTCACTATGTTTTATTCCTATGCATGTCAGTTATTGTACACAATGGAACTGAACATGTAGAGCAAAAGAGATGAGCCTTGCATGTCAATAAAATTTCATGCAAACGTCGCTCCATGGTAGGCGCAAAGGCAGCCCCCTCCACCCATTTCGGATTGTAATCGAGAGGAAGGTATCTGTTTTGAGGGGGATTCAGAAGGAGAAGACCACTCCTATTTACCCCCTGAGGTCTTTGCTCTAACTTGGCATGCTGATGTTGGTTATATCATGCATATGGTGCCTTGCATTGCTTACTTTATACATCAAATATGTCAACTGCTTAGTTTAGACATGCTTTGTGTGAATGCCATCTGTTTAGTTTATTCATCATTTACGTGAATTATGCAAAGTCATCTTGTTTAGCCAGGCATCATATATGTGAAATTTGCAATGCCATCCTGCTTAGCCAGTCATCTTATATGTGAATTATATCATACCATCCTTTTTTCGTTACATATTACATTTGTCAACAATGTTAGTACATTCAACTACTCTTCGTGTGCATCAGCCATTTGACACCGTGATGGAAATTTCTGGAGTGAAAACAAGGTCTTTAGAGCAGACTATGCTATCTGACGAAGCGCATATCTTGCTGGTTACGTATAGCTCCTCAGAGGAGGATTCAGAGACAAATGACCAGTCCTATCCCCCCCCCGAGGTGTATGCTCTAACTTGGCAGGGTTATGTTGCTCATATCGTGCATATGGTGTCTTGCATTGCTATGTCATTTGATTAGTTTAGACATGCTTTGTGTGAATGCCACCTGTTTAGTGTCTAATTACCATATATGTGAATTATGCATTGCCATCTTGTTGCAATACATTATATATGTGAATTATGCAATGCTATGTTGTTGCAAAGGCATTATATATGTGAATTATGCAATGCCATGCTATTGAGCCAATCATCATGTATGTTAATTATATCATGCTATCATTTTTTTGTATTACGTGTTCCATTTGTCGACAACGTTTGTATATTCAACTACTCTTCCCGTGCATCAGCCATTTGAAGCGGTGATGGAAGTATCTGGAGTGAAAACAAGGTATTTAGAGCAGACAATGCTACCTGCTGAAGCAGACATCTTGCTGGATACAGAGAGCTCCTGAGAGGAGGATTCAGAGATTGATGACCAGTCCTATTTCCCCCCTGAGGTCTATGCTCAAACTTGGCAGGGTTATATTACCCATGTCATGCATGTTGTCTTGCATTGCTTAGTTTTTACATCATATATGGATTGCCATCTGCTTACTTGCTTACTATATAAATCATATATTTGAATTATATCATGCCATCATGTTTACATACACAACATCTATTTGAGTTATGGCATGGCAACCCATTTAATAAAGACATCATATAGTTATATCATCTCATCCTGTTTAGTGTTTACAGTCATCATATTTTGAATTATGTCATTCTATCCAGGAATTATATCATGTTTCCATAGGCGACATGTATGTGAATTATGGCATGCCAACCTATTTAATAAACACATTATATAGTTATATCATGTCATCCTGTTTACATAGTCATCATATTCTGAACTAAGCCTTTCCATCTTTTTTAGTTAGCCATCATAATGTGAAATTGTGTCATGCTATCCTGTTTAGTTAGCCATCATATATGTGAAATTGTGTCATGCTATCCTATTTGGTTAGAAAACATAAATGTGAATTATTTCATGCCCTCTTTTATTCCCCACTATCCATTGCATCTGTCTATCATACAATGTATGTACATTCAATTACTTTTCTTGTTTATCAGCCATTTGAATTGGAGAGGGTGATGGCAGTATCTAAGGGAGTAACAACACGGTATTCAGAAAATATAGTGCTACCAGTTGATGCAGATAGAAGCACGGTTGTACTTGCCCAAGTACCAGCCCCACCACACATAACCCAGACTCCCGCAGATTGTACCCCTACCCAGTTGGATAGAGAACCAGCTACACCCCTTCTAACCCCAACCCCAGCAGATAGTAACCCAGTTCCAGTTGACACAGCACCGTCTCCACCACAGAGCACCCAAACACGAGCAAATAGTAAGGGAACTATAGTGCCCAAAGCACGAGGACCACCACTCTGAATCCCAACTCAATGCTTAAAGGAGAAGAAGAATTGTTCTTAGGTCAGGTTCTGTAGCTATGGTTCATACTCCTTTGCTATTGCATCACTGTATTTACTCAGACCAACTATTTTCAAATTTGAAGGATGGAATTGAAACTCCAATGGCGCAACAGGTATGTTTTAAACCTGTTTCTTTAACTGGTTTGCTGTTGTAACTTGCTCTATGTTGATTTCAGTTTCAATTGAATAAACAGTTATGTTCTCATGTCATGCACATTACAAGTGTTGTTATTGCTCTATAGTTTCCCACACTTATATTATGTCTATTCTGCTTTGTGTTGTACAAATATTATTTGAACTGTGTCTCTATCTTGATTTGGCAACAAAAACTAGAATGATATAGACCATAAAGTGACCATGGTACATAGATATATGTTCGTTTCATGTTGTTACCTTGTGCACTTTACTACTCAACTGATTTACCGAAATGAGTTTCATATACAACATGGTAATCCTGTGATGTGTCTGCTTGTTTCTCTTTTAGAATGTGGACAAAATATTGGAGAATAGTACCCTGTTATGCAATGGTAAATGAAGTAATGCAGATAAGGTTCAATATAGTGAGACATCCCTGTTGGTCTCCAAGAGAGCTGATAAAAACTACGTTGACGACAGTGAGAGAACCCAAAAGTCCTGTCTTGATGTAGTGTTCGAGTTACTGGCCACTACTACTGGCACAAGCTCTTCGAACTCGCTGCCTGAATCAGTTCGTCTTCTTGAGTCTCAGCTTCAAGTTGAAAGAAATCGATCAGATGTGCTGCGACAGGAAGCTGAAGGACTGAGGAAGTCCCTGCAGAATTCAGATGCATACTTTCTGGTGCAACAACAAGCGCTGGAAGATTTAAGCGCCAAACAAGAGAAAGTTAATAAGCTTGCTACGCATCTTGCCAGCATTATGGGTACCCAGGATATTGTTTCTTGAGATCTTTTTAAGTGGTTTCAGTTCTGGACTTGTTTTGCTGCGGCGTTTATTTGCACTGGTCGCCAACTTTGACAACTAGTGTATATGATATGCTGCTTTGTTCCCTATATTTGCACTGGTGGCGAACTATGATGCCCAGTGGATGTAATATGTGTAATAGCCGTGATAGCCTAGCGTAAGTTGCTTGCTTATTTATTTCCTTGTTGTCTTGTTTATTTGTTTGCTTGTAGTCAGTGATGTTATTTTTCCGCGGTTTGCTAGTGGCCGCAATAACCTTTTTTTAAAGTAGGCCACAATAACCATGGGCTACATATTTACTGTAGAGACACTGGGCCTTCTACGGTTCGTAGAAACAATGGGCCTTCTACGGGCCGTATCATCAATGGGCCTTCTACGGGCCGTATGATCGATTGCCCAAACATGGGCCAATAACATACCGCATTATGGCCGTAAACGGGCTAGAGTTGGAATCGTCCATTCATGGGCCGATCATAATGGTCCGTCGTTAATTGGTCGTATTTGATGATGCTATGAAAAAGGCCCAACGTATTAACGGGCCAGAAACGGGCCGACTGTAACCACGGTCTGAATTTGGCCCACAAGCAGAAAATGACAGTAACGGGCTGTAAGTAATCGAATGCTGGAAATGAGCCCAAGAATAAATGGGCCCTGAGAAGGCCAAAAGATAACATGGGCTGGAAACAGCCCAACGGTATAATGGGCCGTTAATGGGTATAAAGTGATACACTATTCATTACGGGCCAATTTCACCACGGGCCGTTAATGGGCCAAGAGTTACAAAGGGCCTCATATGGGCCGAAAGACTTCGTGGGCTATACATGGGTCAGAAGTTAAAATGGGCTGGAATCATATTGGACGGCCCAGATGACACTACTGGGCCTAATTCGGATAGGTCGTAACGGGCCCTAGATTAGCGGGCTGTAAATGGGCTATATGCGAACAGGCCGTTAACAGGCTTTCCGTGGGCCATCCCACCACCTTTTGACCAAGTCAAACGGGCCGACCTTTTCACAAGAATGGGCCTCTGTTGGGTCGTGCCATGTGTCGATGTATCATAGGCGCCTTCAGTCCAATGAGTGGATGACATCTGTCCCAACGGTGAGCCGACACGTGTTTCCTCCAGCCAATGATGATTTTACACATGGGAAATCCCCATTGGTCAGGGCTTTTAACGGGTTACCGGATCCAAAACCGGACCCGATAACGTAACGGTGAGCCGTTACGGTGGATGCCACGTGTCGGTCACCCTTGATGAAAGCACTTCTATGACGCGGGATTTATTGTCATGGAAGTGGACAGTTCCATGATGATATTTTTGGTAATGTCATGGAACACTTCTACGATAGCACAGGTATGACTATCTTGATTATGTCATAAAATTTTCATGGATGTACATGCATGACAGAAAACGTGACCTACTATGACAAACACGTATCATCACGAAAGTGTCTTTTCTTTTGTAGTGGCACTAGATTATCTTTAAGAAGTTTTGCTTGAGATTCATGAATCTGAAAATTGTGATGAAGAAATTTATGAAGTGATTCATGATAGCTCCTTGAATGAAAAGCATGATTGCGATGATTTTACTATAAATTCTATTAATGTCAGTTGTGCTAATAATATGCAAAAACCCAAGCTTGGGGATGCTAATTTTGCTATGTCCACTACTTGTTGCAACGATCATGATTGGGGTGATTCTTCTTATGATCATGAAAATTTATTTAAGCCTCATGATGAATATGTTTGCAATAATATTGAAAGTGTGTTCGGAGAGGTCATGACTTTATTTGATGTTAATCCCACTATATTGGAAGAGTGTCAACTTTGCATGCATGTGGATCATGAAGAGAAAATTTTCTATGATAGCTATATTGTTGAATTTGATTATGATCTTGCATGTAATTATCATGAGAGAGGAAAATATAGTTTTAGACATTTTCATATTACTAGATTACCTGTCGTTATGTTGAGATTGTCTATGTTTTATTTCTCTCCTGTGCATGTGCTAGATATTTCTTGCCTTGATAATTTGTTTGCCTATAAAATTCCTATGCATAGGAAGTATGTTAGACTTAAATGTGTTTGTCACATGTTTTATGATGCTCTCTTTGTGTTTCAATTATTATCGTTTATGTGAGCATCAATGAAATATTATGCCTAGCTAAGGGTGTAAAACTATAGCGCTTGTTGGGAGGCAACCCAATGAATAAATTTACTTTTGCTTTTTTCTGTTGTTGTGTGTTAGACAATTATGCTACTGTTATGATTGTGTTTTTATGTTTTAGTTAGAGTTTGTGCCAAGTAAAGCCTTTAGGATCTTCTTGGGTGATAGTTGTTTGATCTTGCTGAAAAAACAGAAACGTTTATGCTCACGAAATTAATTTTCATCTTTTACCAGAGAGCAATAAAATACCCATTCCACTTGCACTAGCTCAATATACAAATTTATCAGGTCTTCCTCATTTTTAGAATTTTTGGAGTTACAGAAGTATTCGAAATAGTAAGATTTCTACAGACTGTTCTATTTTGACAGATTCTATTTTCTTTGTGTTGTGTGCTTATTTTGATGGCTCTGTGGTTTTCTTTGATGAGTTTTTGCCATAGAAAAGTTGGAATACAATAGATATAATACAAAAAAATATGAATTGGTTTGATACATCACTTATAGTAGTGGTTTATTATTCTTATACTAACGGATCTCACGAAGGTTTTGTTGAGTTTTGTGTGATTGAAGTTTTCAAGTTTTGGGTTATCTTATGATAGATGAAGGAAGGATGGAAGAGCCTAAGCTTGGGGATGCCCTGGCATCCCAAGATATTATCCAAAAATGAGCAACCAACTAAGCTTGGGGATGCCCCCGAGTGGCATCCCCGCTTTCTTCCTACAACTATCGGTATTTTACTCGAGACTATATTTTTATTCGTCACATGATATGTGTTTTGCTTGGAGCATCTTTATGATATGAGTCTTTGCTTGTTTTAGTTTGTGTTTTAAGTCATCCATCCTTTCTGGACACACCTATTTGAGAGAGCCAAAATTATGTCATGACTTGTTAGAATTGATTGCTATGCTTCACTTAAATCTTTTATGAGCTAGGACTTGCTCCAGTGCTTCACTTATATCTTTTTGAGCACGGTCTGCTTAGTATTTTTGAAGAAATGCTCTATTGCTTCACTTAGACTTATTTGAGAGTTAGTAAAATTTTGAAGAAATTCTCTCTTGCTTCACTTAAATTATTTTGAGAGAAAGAAAAATTTATTATGCTCATGATCTTCACTTATATTTGTTTGAGCTTATGAAAAGCAACACATGAAAATTAGTCCCAAAGTGATAGATATCCAAGAAGGATAAAGAAAATAAAAATGTCATGGAGATCATTGGACAAAATAAACTTGATTCTTAGTAATATTTTTGAGATATGATGATGTGATATGTGAGTTATGTTGATGATTAATTATGCTCTAGTAGGAATATTGTTGTTAAGGTTTGTGATTCCCGAAGCATGCATGTATAGTCTCTCGTTATGCTATGATGTTGGAGCATGATTTATTTTTGATTGTCTTCCTTATGAGTGGCGGTCGGGGACGAGCAATGGTCTTTTCCTACCAATCTATCCCCCTAGGGGCATGCGTAGTAGTACTTTGCTTCGAGGGCTAATTAACTTTTGCAATAAGTATATGAGTTCTTTATGACTAATGTGAGTCCATGGATTATACACACTCTTACCTTTTTGCAATTTGCTAGCCTCTATGGTACCGTGCATTGCCCTTTCTCACATTGAGATGTGGTGCAAACTTCGCAGGTGCATCCAAACCCTGTGATATGATACGCTCTATCAGACATAAGCCTCATTATATCTTCCTCAAAACAGCTACCATACCTACCTATTATGGCTTTTCCATGGCTATTCCGAGATATATTGACATGCAACTTCCACCGTTTTCATTTGATGACTTGAACATTCATTGTCATATTGCTTTGCATGATCATATAGCTGACATAGTGTTTGTGGCTCAGCCACCGTTCATCATTTTTCATACATGTTACGCTAGATCATTGCCAGAGGCATTCATATAGAGTCATACTTGTCATAGGTATCGATTTGTAATTTTCGTTTCTTTTGAGTTATAGTTGAATAGAAGTGTGATGATCATATTCATTCTTAGAGTAGTGCCCCAGTGAGGAAAGGATGATGGAGACTATGATTACCCCACAAGTCGGGATGAGACTCTGGACAATGAGAGAAAAGAAAAAAAGAAAAAAAGAAAAGAATAATAAACAAAGAGAGAAGGGGCATTGCTAGTATACTTTACCACACTTGTGCTTCAAAGTAGCACCATGTTTTTCATATAGAGAGTCTCCTATGTTGTCACTTTCATATACTAGTGGGAATTTTTCATTATAGGATTAGATGCACACCCACTTAGTTTTCATATTGAGCTTTCATACAGTTATAGCTTTTAGTGCATTCGTTGCATGGCAATCCCTACTCCTCACGTTGATATCGATTGATGGGCATCTCCATAGCCTGTTGGTTAGCCGCATCGATGTGAGACTTTCTTACTTTTTGTCTTCTCTATATTTACCCCTATCATTATACTCTATTCCACCCATAGTGCTATATCCATGGCTTGCGCTCATGTACTGCGTAAGAGTTGAAAAAGTTGAAGCGTGTTAAAAAGTATGAACCAATTGCTTGGCTTGTCATCGGGGTTGTGCATGATAAATACTTTGTGTTAAGAAGACAAAGCATGACAAGACTATATGATTTTCTAGGGATAACTTATTTTAGCATTGATATTTTGAAAGACATGTTGCCTGTTTATATGCTTGAGTATCTAAATTATTATGTCAAAACTACACTATTTCTTTGAATCACATAAAAAGTCCATTTGTCCATGGTATAAAGAAAAGAATATGATATGACATGTTAAACAACACTCCACATCAAAAATTCTGTTTTATCACTTACCTACTCGAGGACGAGTAGGAGTTAAGCTTGGGGATTCTTATACGTCTCCAATGTATCTATAATTTTTTATTATTCCATGCTGTTATATTATCAATCTTTGATGTTTTATAATCTTTTTATAGTCATTTTATATCATTTTTTGGTACTAACCTATTGACATAGTGCCAAGTGCCAGTTCCTGTTTTTCCATGTTTTTTACATCGCAGAAAATCAATATCAAACGGAGTCCAAATGCCACGAAACTTTACGAAGATTTTTTATGGACCAGAAGCAACAAGTTGGGCCCTGGAAGCACCTGGGGGAGTCCCGAGGAGGGGACAACCCACCAGGGCGCGCCCGGGCGGGTTGTGCCCACCTCGGGTGCCCCTCAGACCGTCTCTTTGCTCTATAAATACCCAAATATTCCCAAAACCCTAGGGGAGTCGATGAAATATTCATCTAGCCGCCGCAGAGTCCAGACACACCAGATCCAATCTAGACACCATCTCGGATGGGGTTCACCACCTCCATTAGTGCCTCTCCGATGATGCGTGAGTAGTTCTTTGTAGACCTTCGGGTCCGTAGTTAGTAGCTAGATGGCTTCATCTCTCTCTCTCTCTTGATTCTCAATACAATGGTCTCTTGGAGATCCATATGATGTAATTCTTTTGCGGTGTGTTTGTTGGGATCTGATGAACTTTGAGTTTATGAACAGTCATATCTTTTTATATCCATGAAAGTTATTTGAGTTTCTTTGATCTCTTATAGCCTCGTATTTCTTCTCCAATATTTGGATTTTCTTTGGCCAACTTGATCTATTTATCTTGCAATGGGAAGAGGTGCCCAGTAGTGGGTTCGATCTTATGGTGCTTGATCCCAGTGACAGAAAGGGAACCGACACGTATGTATCGTTGCTACTAAGGATAAAAAGATGGGATCTATATCTATGCAATAGATAAATGGATCTTTTCTACATTATGTCATCATTCTTATTGCATTACTCCAGTTTTCCATGAACTTAATGCACTAGATGCATGCTCGATACCAGTCGATGTGTGGAGTAATAGTAGTAGATGCAGGCAGGAGTCGGTCTACTAATCTTGGACGTCATGCCTATAAAATGATCATTTCCAGGATATCGTCATAATTATTTGAGGTTCTATCAATTGCCCAACATTAATTTTTTTACCCGTCGTTTGCTATCTTTCTCGAGAGAAGCCACTAGTGAAACCTACGGCCCCGGGGTCTTCTTCCTCATATATTTTCCTGCGATCTACTTTTCCTTTGCATTTTTATTCAGATCTATTAAACCAAAAATACAAAAATACTTTGCTTCACTTTATTTTATTTGCGCTCTATTATTTCAATCTACTACAATTTTCTGGCATCGTTACCCGAAAGGGATTGACAACCCCTTTAACACGTCGGGTTGTGAGGTGTTGTTATTTGTGTGTAGGTGATGTTTACGTTGTGTTGCTTGGTTCTCCTACTGGTTCGATAAACTTGGTTTATTCACTGAGGGAAATACCTACAGTCGCTGTGCTGCATCATCCCTTCCTATTTGGGGATATATCGACGTGGTCCTAGCAGACATGAGCTTTTCTGGCGCTATAGTCAGAGAGCAATCACATCATGTCTTGACCATATCACATCACAACATGCCCTGCAAAAACAAGTTAGACGTCCTCTACTTTGTTGTTGCAAGTTTTATGTGGTTGCTATCGGCTTCTAGCAAGAACCGTTCTTACCTAAGCATCAAAACCACAACGGTGATTTATCAAGTTTGTTGTTTTAACCTTCAACAAGGACCGGCCGCAGTCAAATTAGATTTAAATAAAGTTGGAGAAACAGACACCCATCGGCCATCTTTATGCAAAACTAGTTACATGTTGCTACGTCTTGAGCTTGCATTGGTTTTCCCCGAAGAGGAAGGGATGATGCAGCAGAGTAGCGTAAGTATTTCCCTCAGTTTTTGAGAACCAAGGTATCAATCCAGTAGGAGGCCACGCTCAAGTCCCTCGTACCTGAACAAAACGATAGCTACTCGCAACCAACGCGATTAGGGGTTGTCAATCCCTTCACGGTCACTTAAGAGAGTGAGATCTGATAGATATAGTATTTTTGGTATTTTTGGTATAAAGATGCAAAGTAAAAAGTAAAAGCAAAATAAAAGGCAAAGCAAGATTAAAGTGATGGAGATTGATATGATGAGAATAGACCCGGGGCCATAGGTTTCACTAGTGGCTTCTCTCAAGAGCATAAGTATTCTATGGTGGGTGAACAAATTACTGTTGAGCAATTGACAGAACTGACCATAGTTATGAGAATATCTAGGCATGATCATGTATATAGGCATCACGTCCGTGACAAGTAGACCGAAACGATTCCGCATCTACTACTCTTACTCCACTCATCGACCGCTATCCAGCATGCATCTAGAGTATTAAGTTAAAAACAGAGTAACGCCTTAAGCAAGATGAAATGATGTAGAGAGATAAATTCATGTAATATTAAATAAACCCCATCTTATTATCCTCGATGGCAATGATGCAATACGTGCCTTGCTGCCCCTTCTGTCACTAGGACAGGACACCGCAAGATCGAACTCAAAGCTAAGCACTTCTCCCATGGCAAGAACTACCAATCTAGTTGGCCAAACCAAACGGATAATTCGAAGAGACTTGCAAAGATAACCAATCATACATAAAAGAATTCAGAGAAGATTCAAATATTATTCATAGATAGACTTGAATCATAAACCCACAATTCATCGGTCTCAACAAACACACCGCAAAAAGAAGATTACATCGAATAGATCTCCACAAGAGAGGGGGAGAACTTTGTATTGAGATCAAAAAAGAGAGAAGAAGCCATCTAGCTACTAACTATGGACCCGAAGGTCTGAGGTAAACTACTCACACTTCATCGAAGGGTCTAGGATGATGTAGAAGCCCTCCGTGATGACGGCCCTCTTCCGGCGGAGCTCCGGAACAGGCCCCAAGATGGGATCTCGTGGATACAGAAAGTTGTGGCGGTGGAATTAGGTTTTTGGCTCCTGTTCTGATCGTTTGGGGGTACGTAGGTATATATAGGAGGAAGGAGTACGTCGGTGGAGCACCGAGGGGCCCACGAGGAAGGGGGCGCGCCCTAGGGGGGCGCCCGCACCCTCGTGACCTCCTCTTTGACTCCCTGGAGTAGGGTCAAATCACGTTCCCGAAGATTTTATTCCATTTGGACTCCGTTTGATATTCTGTTTCTCCGAAACACTGAAATAGGCAAAAAAACAGCAATTCTGGGCTGGGCCTCCGGTTAATAGGTTAGTCCCAAACATAATATAGAAGTGGAAAATAAAGCCCAATATAGTCCAAAACAGTAGATAATATAGCATGGAGCAATCAAAAATTATAGATACGTTGGAGACGTATTAGGCATCCCCAAGCTTAATTCCTACTCGTCCTCGAGTAGGTAAATGATAAAAAGAGAATTTTTGATGCAGAGTGCTACTTGGCATAATTTCAATGCAAATCTTCTTAATTGTGATATGAATATTCAGATTAGAAAGATTCAAGTCAAAAGTTTATATTGACATAAAAATAATAATACTTCAAGCATACTAATAAAGCAATTATGTCTTCTCAAAATACCATGGCCAAAGAAAGTTATCCCTACAAAATCATATAGTCTGGCTATGCTCCATCTTCACCACACAAAGTATTTAAATCATGCACAACCCCGATGACAAGCCAAGCAATTGTTTCATACTCTAACTTTTTCAAAACCTTTTCAATCTTCACGCAATACATGAGCGTGAGCCATGGATATAGCACTATAGGTGGAATAGAATGGTGATTGTGGAGAAGACAAAAAGGAGGGTAAGATAGTCTCACATCAACTACGCATATCAACGGGCTATGGAGATTCCCATCAATAGATATCAATGTGAGTGAGTAGGGATTTCCATGCAACGGATGCACTAGAGCTATAAATGTATGAAAGCTCAAAAAGAAACTAAGTGGGTGTGTATCCAACTTGCTCGCTCACGAAGACCTAGGGCAATTTGAGGAAGCCCATCATTGGAATATACAAGCCAAGTTCTATAATGTAAAATTCCCACTAGTATATGAAAGTGATAACATGAGAGACTCTCTACTATTAAGATCATGGTGCTACTTTGAAGCACAAGTGTGGTAAAAGGGTAGTAGCATTGCCCCTTTTTTTGGGCCTTCTTTTTTTCTTTGGCCTTTATCTTTTTTTGGGACAATGATCTATTGAATGATGATCATCACACTTTTATTTTTTTACAACTCAATGATTACAACTCGATTCTAAAACAAAGTATGACTCTATATGGATGCCTCCGGCAGTGTACCAGGATATGCAATGAATCAAGAGTGACAAGTATGAAAAAATTATGAACGGTGGCTTTGCCACAAATACTATGTAAACTACATGATCATGCTAAGCAATATGACAATGATGAATGTGTCATGATGAACTAGATGGTGGAAAGTTGCATGGCAATATATCTCGGAATGGCTATGGAAATGCCATAATAGGTAGATATGGTGGCTGTTTTGAGGAAGGTATATGGTAGGTGTATGATACCGGCGAAAAGTGTGCGGTATTAGAGAGGCTAGCAAAGGTGGAAGGGTGAGAGTGTGTATAATCCATGGACTCAACATTAGTCATAAAGAACTCATATACTTATTGCAAAAATCTAGAAGTTATCAAAGTAAAGTATTACGCGCATGCTCCTAGGGGGATAGATTGGTAGGAAAAGACCATCGCTCGTCCCCGACCGCCACTCATAAGGAAGACAATCAATAAATAAATCATGTTCCGACCTCGTCACATAACGGTTCACCATACGTGCATGCTACGGGAATCACAAACTTTAACACAAGTATTCTTTAAATTCACAACTACTCAACTAGCATGACTTTAATATTATCACCTCCATATCTCAAAACAATTATCATGCTCCAATCTTTTCTTAGTATTCAACACACTCAAAAGAAAGTTTCACAAATCTTGAATACCAAGCATATTATTATTAAGCAAACTACCATGCTATTAAGATTCTCAAAATAATTTAAGTGAAGCATGAGAGATCAATAGTTTATTTAAAACAAATCCACCACCATGCTCTAAAAGATCTAAGTGAAGCACATAGAGCAAAATTATAATGCTCAAAAGATGTAAGTGAAGCACATAGAGCAAAACTACTTAGCTCAAAAGATATAAGTGAAGCACATAGAGCAAAACTACTTAGCTCAAAAGATATAAGTGAAGCACATAGAGTATTCTATCAAATTTTAATTCATGTATGGCTCTCTCAAAAGGTGTGTACAGCAAGGATGATTGTGGCATACTAAGACACAAAGACACAAATAATACAAGACGCTCCAAGCAAAACACATATCATGTTGGTGAATAAAAATATAGCTCCAAGTAAATTAGCGATGGAAGTGGACGAAAAGAGGGGATGCCTTCCGGGGCATCCCCAAGCTTTGACTTTTTGGTGTCCTTGGATTATCTTGGAGGTGCCATGGGCATCCCCAATCTTAGGCTCTTTCCACTCCTTGTTCCATAATCCATCAACATAATTCACCCAAAACTTGAAAACTTCACAACACAAAACTCAAAATAGAAAACTCGTGAGCTCCGTTAGCGAAAGAAAACAAAAGACCACTTCAAGGTACTGTAATGAACTCATTATTTATTTATATTTGTGTTAAACCTACTGTATTCCAACTTCTCTATGGATGATAAACTATTTTACTAACCATAGATTCATCAAAATAAGCGAACAACACACGAAAAACAGAATCTGTCAAAAACAGAACAGTCTGTAGTAATCTGTAGCTAGCGCAAGATCTGGAACCCCAAAAATTCTAAAATAAATTGATGGACGTGAGTAATTTATCTACTAATCATCTTCAAAAATAATTAACTAAATAGAACTCTTCAAATAAAAATTACAGCAGTTCTCGTGAGCGCTAAAGTTTCTGTTTTTTACAGCAAGTTCAACAAGACTTTCCCCAAGTCTTCCCAACGGTTCTACTTGGCACAAACACTAATTAAACACAAAAAACACAACCAAAACAGAGGCTAAATAATTTATTTATTACTAATCAGGAGAAAAAATCAAGGCATAAAAATAAAATTGGGTTGCCTCCCAACAAGCGCTATCGTTTAACGCCCCTAGCTAGGCATAAAAGCGAGCATAGATCTAGGTATTGCCATCTTTGGTAGGCAATCCATAAGTGGCTCTCATGATAGCTTCATATGGAAATTTTATTTTATTTCTTGGAAAGTGTTCCATGCCCTTTTTTAATGGAAATTGAAATCTAATATTCCCTTCCTTCATATCAATAATCGCACCAACCGTTCTAAGGAAAGGTCTACCAAGAATAATAGGGCAAGAAGGATTGCAATCTATATCAAGAACAATGAAATCTACGGGCACATAATTCTTATTTGCAACAATAAGAACATCATTAATCCTTCCCATAGGTTTCTTAATAGTGGAATCCGCAAGATGCAAGTTTAAAGAGCAATCATCAAAATTACGGAAATCTAGCAAATCACACAAAGTCTTGGGAATAGTAGAGACACTAGCACCCAAATCACACAAAGCATAAAACTCATGATCTTTAATTTTAATTTTAATAGTTGGTTCCCACTCATCATAGAGTTTTCTAGGGATAGAAACTTTCAACTCGAGTTTTTCTTCATAAGATTGCATCAAGGCATCAACAATATGTTCGGTGAAGGCTTTATTTTGACTATAAGCATGTGGAGAATTTAGCACGAATTGCAACAAGGAAATACAATCAATTAAAGAGAAACTTTCATAATTAAATTCCTTGAAATCTAATATAGTGGGTTTAGAAACATCTAGATTTTTATTTCTTTCAATCCCACTTTCATCAATTTCATCATTAAGATCTAAATACTCCAAATTTTTAGAACGCCTTCTAGGTAAAGGAAGATCATATTCAGTTTCATCAAGATTCATATTGAAAAATAAAGATTTAATAGGAGACACATCAATAACTTTTAGATCTTCATCTTGATTTTCATAGGAATTGGAAGAACACGCTTTAATAAAGGCATCTTTGGAAGCACGCATCCTAGCGGTTCTTTCCTTGCACTCATCAATGGAAATTCTCATGGATTTGAGAGACTCATTGATATCATGCTTAGGAGGAATAGATATAAGCTTTAAAGAATCAATCTCAAGAGAAATTCTATCAACGTTTCTAGCCAAATCATCAACTTTAAGCAATTTCTCTTCAAGCAAAGCATTAAAATTCTTTTGTGAATTCATAAACTCTTTAACACTATTCTCAAATTCAGAGGGCATCTTATTATAATTTCCATAAGAGTTGTTGTAGGAATTCCCATAATTATTAGAAGGATTACTAGGATATGGCCTAGGATTAAAATTCCCTCTATAAGCGTTGTTACCAAAATTATTCCTACCAACAAAATTCACATCCATAGATTCATTGTTATTCTCAATCAAAGTAGACAAAGGCATATCATTAGGATCAGAAGAAACACTCTTAGTAGAAAATAATTTCATAAGTTCATCCATCTTTCCACTCAAAACATTGATTTCTTCTATCGCATGCACTTTTTTATTAGAAGATCTTTCAGTATGCCATTGAGAATAATTAACCATAATATTATCTAGGAGTTTAGTAGAATCTCCTAAAGTGATTTCCATAAAAGTGCCTCCCGTGGCCGAATCTAAAAGATTTCTAGAAGCAAAATTCGATCCGGCACAAAAAATTTGTATAATCATCCACAAATTCAAACCATGAGTAGGGAAATTACGTATCATTAATTTCATTCTCTCCCAAGCTTGTGCAACATGTTCATGATCAAGTTGCTTAAAGTTCATAATATCGTTTCTAAGAGAGATGATCTTAGCGGGAGGGAAATACTTAGAGATAAAAGCATCTTTGCACTTGTTCCATGAATCAATACTATTTTTAGGCAAAGACGAAAACCAAGCTTTAGCACGATCTCTAAGCGAAAAAGGAAATAGCTTCAATTTAATGACATCATTATCGACATCTTTTTTCTTTTGCATATCACATAAATCAATGAAGCTATTCAGATGAGTAGCGGCATCTTCACTAGGAAGGCCGGCGAATTGATCTTTCATAACAAGATTCAACAAAGCAGCATTGATTTCACAAGATTCAGTATTAGCAAGAGGAGCAATCGGAGTGCTAAGGAAATCATTATTATTGGTATTGGTGAAGTCACACAATTTGGTAGTATCTTGAGCCATCGCGACAAGCAAGCAATCTAACACACGAGCAAACAAAAAGCAAGCGGGCAAAAGAGGCAAATACAGAGGGAGGATAGAGAGAGAGAGAGGGCGAATAAAATGTCAAGGGTGAATTGGGGGGAGAGGAAAACGAGAGGAAAATGGCAAATAATGTAATGCGAGAGATAGGGATTGTGATGGGTACTTGGTATGTTGACTTTTTGCGTAGACTCCCTGGCAACGGCGCCAGAAATCCTTCTTGCTACATCTTGAGCTTGCATTGGTTTTACCCGAAGAGGAAGGGATGATGCAGCAGAGTAGCGTAATTATTTCCCTAAGTTTTTGAGAACCAAGGTATCAATCCAGTAGGAGGCCACGCTCAAGTCTCTCGTACCTGCACAAAACGATAGCTACTCGCAACCAACACGATTAGGGGTTGTCAATCCCTTCACGGTCACTTACGAGAGTGAGATCTGATAGATATAGTATTTTTGGTATAAAGATGCAAAGTAAAAAGTAAAAGCAAAATAAAAAGCAAAGCAAGATTAAAGTGATGGAGATTGATATGATGAGAATAGACCCGGGGCCATAGGTTTCACTAGTGGCTTCTCTCAAGAGCATAAGTATTCTATGGTGGGTGAACAAATTACTGTTGAGCAATTGACAGAACTGACCATAGTTATGAGAATATCTAGGCATGATCATGTATATAGGCATCACGTCCGTGACAAGTAGACCGAAACGATTCCGCATCTACTACTCTTACTCCACTCATCGACCGCTATCCAGCATGCATCTAGAGTATTAAGTTAAAAACAGAGTAACGCCTTAAGCAAGATGACATGATGTAGAGAGATAAATTCATGCAATATGAAATAAACCCCATCTTGTTATCCTCGATGGCAACGATGCAATACGTGCCTTGCTGCCCCTTCTGTCACTGGGAAAGGACACCACAAGATCGAACGCAAATCTAAGCACTTCTCCCATGGCAAGAACTACCAATCTAGTTGGCCAAACCAAACGGATAATTCAAAGAGACTTGCAAAGATAACCAATCATACATAAAAGAATTCAGATAAGATTCAACTATTATTCATAGATAGACTTGATCATAAACCCACAATTCATCGGTCTCAACAAACACACCGCAAAAAGAAGATTACATCGAATAGATCTCCACAAGAGAGGGGGAGAACTTTGTATTGAGATCCAAAAAGAGAGAAGAAGCCATCTAGCTACTAACTATGGACCCGAAGGTCTGAGGTAAACTACTCACACTTCATCGGAGGGGCTAGGATGATGTAGAAGCCCTCCGTGATGACGGCCCTCTTCCGGCGGAGCTCCGGAACAGGCCCCAAGATGGGATCTCATGGATACAGAAAGTTGTGGCGGTGGAATTAGGTTTTTGGCTCCTGTTCTGATCGTTTGGGGGTACGTAGGTATATATAGGAGGAAGGAGTACGCCGGTGGAGCACCGAGGGGCCCACGAGGCAGGGGGCGCGCCCTAGGGGGGCGCCCCCCACCCTCGTGACCTCCTCTTTGACTCCCTGGAGTAGGGTCCAAGTCTCCTGGATCACGTTCGGTGAGAAAATCACGTCCCCGAAGATTTTATTCCGTTTGGACTCCGTTTGATATTCTGTTTCTCCGAAACACTGAAATAGGCAAAAAAACAGCAATTCCGGGCTAGGACTCCGGTTAATAGGTTAGTCCCAAAAATAATATAAAAGTGGAAAATAATGCCCAGTCTAGTCCAAAACAGTAGATAATATAGCATGGAGCAATCAAAAATTATAGATACGTTGGAGACGTATCACATGTCTGTCGGTGGAACCGGTCTCATGAACGTGGTCATGTAAGGTTGGTCCGGGCCGCTTCATCCAACAATACCGCCGAATCAAAATAAGACATTGGTGGTAAGCAGTATGACGATCACTGCCCACAACTCTTTACGTTCTAGTCGGGCATATCATCTACGCATAGACCTGGCTCGGATGCCACTATTGGCAAATGTAGCATGCAATTTTAAAAAAAAATCCTACACTCACGCAAGATCTCTCTAGGAGATGCATAGAAACGAGACGGGGAGAGTGTGTCCACATACCCTCGTAGACCAAAAGCGGAAGCATTTGACAACGCGGTTGATGTAGTCGAACTTCTTCTCGTTCCGGCCAATCAAGCACCGAACGTACGGCACCTCTGAGTTCTGCACATGGTCAGCTCGATGACGTCCCTCGAACTCTTGATCCAGCAAAGTGTCGAGGGAGAGTTCCGTCAACACGACGGCGTGGTGATGGTGATGGTGAGGTGATCCGCGCAGGGCTTCACCTAAGCACTACGAAGATATGACCGGAGGTGTAATCTGTGGAGGGAGGCGCCGCACACGGCTAACAGATGTTCTTGTGTGTTCTAGGCGCCTCCCCCTCATATATATAGGTGGGAGGGAGAGGGAGAAGCCAAGGGGGCGCCCAAGTAGGAGGAATCCTACTTGGGGCCCTTGTCCTATTCGCCCCTACCTTTATTTCTGTAGGGGAAAGGAAGGAGGAGGGAGGAGGGAAGGAAGGGGGAGGCTGAATCCCTCCCCTTCCTTTCTCTCTTCCCCTCTTTCCTTCCCCTCCAAGTTCGACCTATATGGGGGGCACAGCAGCCCATGCTGGCTGATGTGTTTCCCCTCTTGGCCCATTTGGCCCATATAGTTGCCGGGGGAGTG
This sequence comes from Triticum urartu, assembly GCF_003073215.2. Taxonomy (NCBI): domain Eukaryota; kingdom Viridiplantae; phylum Streptophyta; class Magnoliopsida; order Poales; family Poaceae; genus Triticum; species Triticum urartu. The sequence continues at coordinate 562,584,563 of NC_053024.1, forward strand.
CCCGGAACCCCTTCCAATGATCCGATATCTACCCGGTACCCCAGAATACTTCCGGTGTCCGAATATCATCGTCCTATATATGAATCTTTACCTCTCAACCATTTCGAGACTCCTCGTCATGTATGTGATCTCATTTCAAACTCCGAACAACATTTGGTCACCAAATCACATAACTCATACAATACAAAATTGTCATCGAACGTTAAGCGTGCGGACCCTACGGGTTCGAGAACTATGTAGACATGTGATATGTCTCCAACGTATCTATAATTTTTTATTGTTCCATGCTATTATATTATCTATCTTGGATGTTTTATATGAATTTATAATTTTATATGCTATTTTATATGATTTTTGGGACTAGCCTATTAACCTAGAGCCAAGTGTCAGTTTCTGTTTTTCCTTATGTTTGAGTTTCGCAAAAAGAAATATCAAACGGAGCCCAATTGAGCTGAAAATTTACGGTGATTTTGTATGGACCAGAAGAAGCCCCGAAAGCAAAAGAGTTGGGCCAGAAGAGCCACGAGGCCTCCACAAGGGTGGAGGGCGCGCCCTCTGGTCTTGTGGGCTCCTCGTGGACCCCCCCTGACTTGTTCTCAACGCAAAAAATTCCTATAAGTATAGAAACCCCCAGAAATAAACCTAGATCGGGAGTTCCGCCGCCGCAAGCCTCTGTAGCCACGAAAAACCAATCGGGAGCCCGTTCCGGCACCCTGCCGGAGGGGGAAACCATCATCGGTGGCCATCTTCATGATCCCGGCACTCTCCATGATGAGGAGGGAGTAGTTCACCTCGGGGCTGAGGGTATGTACCAGTAGCTATGTGTTTGATCTCTCTCTCTCTCTTGTGTTCTTGATTTGCCACGATCTTGCTGTACCGCGAGCTTTGCTATTATAGTTGGATCTTATGATGTTTCTCCCCCTCTACCTTCTTGTAATGGATTGAGTTTTCCCTTTGAAGTTATCTTATCAGATTGAGTCCTTAAGGATTTGAGAACACTTGATGTACGTAGTGCATGTGCTCATCTGTGGTGACAATAGGATATTCACGTGATCTACTTGATGTATGTTTTGGTGATCAACTTGCGGGTTCTGTGACCTTGTGAACTTATGCATAGGGGTTGGCACACGTTTTTGTCTTGACTCTCCGGTAGAAACTTTGGGGCACTCTTTGAAGTTCTTTGTGTTGGTTTGAATAGATGAATCTGAGATTGTGTGATGCATATGTATAATCAAACCCGTGGATACTTGTGGTGACATTGGAGTATCTAGGTGACATTAGGGTTTTGGTTGATGTGTGTCTTAAGGTGTTATTTTAGTACGAACTCTAGGGATGTTTGTGACCCTTATAGGAATATCCCAATAGATCGATCAGAAAGAATAACTTTGAGGTGGTTTCGTACCCTACAATAATCTCTTCGTTTATTCTCCGCTATTAGTGACTTTGGAGTGACTCTTTGTTGCACGTTGAGGGATTGTTATATGATCTAATTATGTTATCATTGTTGAGAGAACTTGCACTAGTGAAAGTATGAACCCTAGGACTTGTTTCCAAGCATTGCAATACCGTTTTTGCTCACTTTTATCACTAGTTACCTTACTGTTTTTATATTTTTTAGATTACAAAAACCTATATCTACCATCCATATTACACTTGTATTACCATCTCTTCGCCGAACTAGTGCACCTAAACAATTTACCATTGTATTGGGTGTGTTCGGGACACAAGAGACTCTTTGTTATTTGGTTGCAGAGTTGTTTGAGAGAGACCATCTTCATCCTACGCCTCCCACGGATTGATAAAGCTTAGGTCATCCACTTGAGGGAAATTTGCTACTGTCCTACATAACTCTATGCTTGGAGGCCCAAAAACGAGTCTACAATAAGAAGGTTGCGTAGTAGACATCAACATGACCGAGACACCTCTCCGGTCAATAACCAACAGCGGAACCTGGATGCTCATATTGGTTCCTACATATTCTACAAAGATCTTTATCGGTCATATCGTAATGACAACATACATTATTTCCTTTGTCATCGGTATGTTACTTGCCCGAGATTCGATCGTCGGTATCTTCATACCTAGTTCAATATCGTTACTGGCAAGTCTCTTTCCTCGTTCCGTAATACATCATCCTACAACTAACTCATTAGTCACATTTCTTGCAAGGCTTATAATGATGTGCAATACCGAGAGGGCCCAGAGATACCTCTCCGATACTCGGAGTGACAAATCATAATCTCGATCTATGCTAACCCAACAAACACCTTCGGAGATACCTATAGAGCATCTTTATAATCACCTAGTTACTTTGTGACATTTGATAGCACACAAGGCATTCCTGCGGTATCCGGGAGTTGCATAATCTCATAGTCAAAGGAATATGTATATGACATGAAGAAAGCAATAGCAATAAAACTGAACGATCAAAACGCTAAGCTAACGGATGGGTCTTGTCCATCACATCATTCTCCTAATGATGTGATCCCGTTCATCAAATGACAACACATGTTTATGGTTAGGAAACTTAACCATCTTTGATTAACGGGCTAGTCTAGTAGAGGCTTACTAGGGACACGGTGTTTTGTCTATGTATCCACACAAGTATCAAGTTTTCGGTTAATACAATTCTAATATGAATAATAAACATTTACCATGATATAAGGAAATATAAAAATAACAACTTATTGCCTCTAGGGCATATTTCCATCAACTTCACACCTTAAATCCCCTCAATCAATGAATGGACAAATAGCAGAGTAGAATTAACTCTGGTTGTACTATATGTGTGGCTTGTACATGGAAAAGAGAAGACCCGCCTCACTTCCATATTACGGAATTCCATACCTTAAAATCCCCTCAAATGAATAGAAAAATATATTGAATAATTCACGGGCTTCTCTGGCTTGCGATGACTAACAAAACTCAAGACCTAAATGTTCAAACTTCACACCTTAAATCATCTCGATCAATGAATGAAAAAATGGCAGATTGATTACTTCACACATGGCGGAACCCAAAATCTAAATATTTCTTCTCGGCGTGCATACAAGGTCATGATTGCACATATAATTCTCACTAAATTTAAAAGGAAATTATTTCTCTTCCATTGCAACGCTCGAGCATATGTGCTAGTTTGATATAACATTAATAGGAAAATCAAATTAAGCATAATGAAGTTTCCCAATAAAAAGATTTTAATGCTTAGTGGACTCAGGTTTTGTGGAAAATAAGTTGATGATATAATTTTGATCCAACAATAGTAGGGTATAGTTGTACACTTCAAGAATCATGTACCTTTTAGTTCTAGTGGACGGGGGTTTGATCAGCTGAAAAAAGCTAGATTTCATTAAAAACACATAACAAATAAGACGGAAAAACTAAAATATGAAATTTTACCACGGTATATTCTACCTAGTGCGACCTCCTAATTGGCCGACCCATGTTGGAGGCAGAAGCCCCTGTTGGTTTCATTTTTTTTTTGCCTTTTGCTTTTCTATCTTCTATTTTTTCTTCTTTAAAATAATAAAGGATTTCAAAAGGTTCCTAATTTCAAAAAATAGCGAAATTTGAAAAACCTATTTGAGAAATAAAAAATATTCATGAATTCACAACATGTTCATGATTATTTGAAAAATGCTTAGGAAATCATAAAATGTTCGCATATTCAAATAATGTTCAAGGTTTTGAAACAAATTTTGGGATAACTAAAAATATTCACGTATTAAAAAATGTTCATGAATTTCAAAAAAGATGACAAATTCAGAAAAACTTAAGATTTTTCTAAAGGTTCAAAACATAAAAAATGTGAGCAAATATAAAAAATTGTTCTCAAAGGTGAAAATAAGTTATTTGATTTGAAAAATGTTTGCTGATTCAAAAAATGTTTGTGTTTTTTTAGAAAATGTTTTTCTTAAATACCAAAAAATCGTGAAATTGAAAAGTGTTCCCAAAAAGGATTAAAATATTATTTTTCTCAAAAATCTTCACACTTTTTAGAAAAGTTCAGAAATTATAAAATATTATAACTATTTCAAGAACTGTTCATGAATTTTTATATAAACTTCATGATTTCAAAAAATGATCATGAATTGTAATGATGTTAAAACAAATAAAAAATAAAAATAAGAAGAAAAATCGAACATGAAAAAAACAAAATGAAAAAGAAACCAAATAATATAAAACATACAAAAGAAAAGGGAGAATGAAAAAGTGAAGAGAAAAATCCAAAGAAAAAAATAGACTAGGCGGGCCCATATGCTGGACAAGGGAGCGAGGGTGTCATGACCTAGCGCTATACAACGACCTACGCGCTAAATAGTAACCACCCTACGCAAGCCCTAGTGACCGCGTGCCCCAACTCGTTGGCCGGGCCATGAAGAAAACAACGCAAGATTGGTTTGTTGGTTCCCTCGATTGCCTTTAACCGGTCGCGGCTGACCAGTTGACAATTCAACCATTGACGTTTGGAGAAAAAAGAAAAAAACATATCTGAATTCAAAAATGTTCATAGTTTTTGAAAAAATGTTCATGAATTTGAAAAAAAAAATCAATTTTGAAGAAGTTCATTGAATTTTCAAAAACGCTCATCTATTTTGAAAAAAGTACACCTGTTAGGAAATAATTCATCAAATTAGAAAACAAGTCCATCAATTTTGGAAAAAGGTTGCAAAAAATTTAAGATCTTCACCGTATTTGAAAAAGAGTTCATCGAATTTGAAAAAACTTCATCAAATTGGAAAAAAAGCACATCAAATATGAAAAATAAATCATCTAATTTTAAAAAATAAATTATCTATTTTGAATAAAGTTCGTAAAATTTGAAAGAAAGTTCATTGATTTTGAAGAAAAGAATCATCGATTTGAAAAAAATTCACAAAAAACTAAAAACATTTATGAAATTTAAAAAAATTGTGCAATTTGAAAAAGAAAGAAAAATAAAAAATAAAGAAGGAAAGAAAAAACATTAAAATCCCAAGTGGAAACATGAAAAAAAACGAACAGAAAAACAACATGGGCTGGCCCGCTTACTAGACCTACTGTACACGGGGTGTGCGGCTTGTACTGCGCCATTTAGGGATTCCCCCCCCCCCCAGATGGAAAATTTTTCTGATATACTCCCTAAAATTTGGGCCATATGTGAACGAAAATTAGGTTGGAACACATTGTTTGCTGCCCCCCCCCCACTCCAAATTCAGCCCAAGCTCCGGCGTTGTTCAAGCCTTAGCTTTACAAAACGAAAATAGTTGAGGAACAGAAAAAAGACACTACGACAATAGTTGAGGGGCAAAAGACATACTATATTAGATATGATAAAATTAGGCATGGTAATAATTGGGTATTATGTGTACCGATTAGGTTTTGTATGCAATTTTGCATTTTCATGGAATGTGCAGAAGTAGCAAAAATTATACACTACAAAAAAGATATAGTACTTTTTAGCCTCACATGTATTCATTTTTGGTGTGGACGACGTACAAGTCAACCAATTTTTGCATGAAGTTTGCAAATACATAAGGCCATTCTGATTTCGAGATACACATGGAGAAACGAGAGAGAGGAACCAACCCTATGCAACATCAACAAATTTTTCTGCAACAACCATTGGGAGGACATGCATCCAACCTTCATGTTGGTTGCGGTGTTCACTTCCTTCTCGGATCACTGCCCCCTCCTCCTCGCTAAGGCCGCAGCCCCCTTCAAGCATGCAAGCTTTCGTTCGAGAATTTCTGGCCAAGATCACCCCACTTCTTTGAAGTGGTTCAGCGTGCGTGGCAATGGCCTGTGCTGCATGATTGCCCTTCCGTCAGAATTAAGAGAAGGGTGGCCAGGGTGGCGGCTGATCTGAAAATTTGGAGCAAATTCACCTTTGGAAAAGTGAAAATGCAGTTACACATGGCAAACGAGGTCATTTTACATTTAAATGCGGCCCAAGAATCCAGGCAACTCTCCCACGCTAAATTCACCTTGAGGAAACAACTGAAGCTCAAGGTACTGGGATTTGGAACGATCTCGAGAGTGAGGAAAAAGAAAGCCTCGAGGATTAGCTGGCTATGCGTAGGGGATGCAAGCACAAAGTTATTTCACGCAAAGATGAGAGCTCGCGGAAGGAAAACTTCGTACACATGCTCAGGGTTGGGGACACAGAGGTCTTGGACCATGCAGAAAAGGAGCAGACAGTCTATGATCATTTTGCTGCAGCTCTAGGCCAGAGAGAGCACCGGAGGGCCACGCTGAACTGGGATCTGCTAGACGTACTAGCCATCGACCAACTTGGCATGGACTCCCCCTTCACTATGACCGGCAGCCATCGTCGCCTCCCCCTCCGAGAAGGTGCCCGGCCCAGACAGGTTCGCTGGACAGTTCTTCAAATCATGTTGGAATATTATCAAGGACGAGGTCATGGCAGTTTTTCATAAATTCTATCAGATGTCAGGGCAAAACTTCTCTGTAATAAACACTGCATACATCGCCCTTCCGCCGAAGAAGAATGGTGCCTCAGAGCTCAGTCCTTACAGACCAATCATCCTCATCCACTCCATTGCTAAATTGATCTCTAAGGTGTTGTTGATGAGGCTCGCATTTGCGGTGGGGTGGGGGTTCTATTTCTCCAGCTCAAACAACATTTCAAAAAGGAAAGTGCGTCCACGACAGCTATCAGTATGTGCAGGGCTGCGTAAAAATGATGCATAGAGAGAGGAAGCCAACTCTGTTATTTAAATTGCATATAGCCAAGGCTTTTGATTTTGTACCCTGGGAGTACATCTTAGAATTGCTGCAATGGATGGGATTTTCCTTGAGTTGGAGGGACTGGCTGGCGTTAATATTATCCTCATCTTCATCTTCTTGTTTGCTCAATGCGACAAGGGGGGCACTGATCCTGCACCACAGAGGACTAAGCACTACTACAGGATGCTGCTAACACGACACTACGATCAGAGACCCTTCGACGAAATTGTGTGCGATGCAATAATCGCAAATGGTTGTGTAAAAAACCCATAAAAAAGGTGCAAAACGTTTGCAATGACGAATGCATCAAACACGGTTCAGATTTTAGATGCGTGTGCGATGCAGGGCATATGGTTCAGTTCAATTAACTGTTTGCGATGAGGCAACACAAAAGAAATGTGCAGCCAGATGAAGGTGTGTGCGATATACAACATAAGGTTCACTCGGATGAACTGTTTGTGATTAGGCAACACAAAAGAAACAGCCAGATCAAGGTGTGTGCGATATACGGCATGCGGTTCACTTGTCCTTGTCATCAGTGCGTTACCTCTATGACAACCGTTCGCTCCCCACTAGCCTCTTCTTGTACCGTGGCAACCGTCCACCGCCTCTTCGCATTTCCCTCTCGATTTAGAACTGTTGTCGCACGCTCTTCCTCCCTCCATTTGCCTTCACCCTTCCTTCTGCCATTGTTCTATCATCTTCTCCATGAAGCGAACAGGCCGGAAACGGCCCCGTTATTCTTGCCTCGATGTGAAAGATGACGTGGTGGAGGAACTCATTGATCGGTGCGACGTCATCACCTCGGCTAGCATGGAAGGTTCGTTCAAGACCATTATCGACTCAACTAATAACATCATTATAAGCAACCCAAGGGTCCAGGAGCGGTTTGATCTCCCCTGTCTTCTTCGCCATGACCCTGATCACTGGCGCGGGGACGACGGAAGCCTCGCCTTGTGCAAGTTGATGCCGCTTGATAATGATACGTGTGATGTTAAGATGCCATCGCTTGAGCATAAGGCTTGGGCAGGCGCAAATGGAGATTGGGTTGTTTATATTGGGTACAACTGCGAGTGGGAACTTGTGAATGTGTACACTCGTCACCGGGTTCCACTTTCAAAAATCTCAGACTGCCTTGAAGTTGAGCACACCAGTATTCTACGTACATTCAAATATGATCATGGTGACTGTCGTCTACGCAAGATAGCAATTTGTCAAGTTCCCAACCGCTCTTGGGATTCCACAAACTATGAAGTTGTTGCTATCTTCGACAAGCTTGTTGCCGTCCTTGCTTCCACGACTCGATGGATATTGCTCAAAAATCAATTTTTGTACACGGATGAGTACTGTGATGCAATTTAATACGAGGGTCTTGTGTTTGTTGCCACCACTCGTGGCACTGTTTTTGCATGGAATCCTTATGGTTTCGGTATGTTTGTCTTCCAGCATAATTATAATTGTTTCATTCACATGCATGCGGGTTAGCTAGCTAGTTCCCCTTTACTAATTAACCTTCTTGTGTTTCCAAGATCCTGTGAACATTCCACCACCTATACTTGAAAAAATTTATAACCAAGGGGGAGATGATGATGGTGATGATCATGAGCATGAGGACGAGCAGGACCCATATACTTAGTGGCGCCTGGCAACTTATTCCAATGGATCACCTCTTCTTGTCTGTATACAGGGCCCTTCTGATGTTACTAAGGAAGCAGGTGTTATCTCGCATGGTCGCACTCTCCGGACCTATTCCAACATCTGTTGCAGGGTATTCGGGATGGACAATAGTGTGCTAGCGCCAACACCTTCTCCCTGATTAGTATTGATAGTCTTGGAGAAAACTCGCTCTTCCTTGGACAAAACTATCCAATGATGGTGAAAGGCGATCCAGCTGCTATTGACACAACGTTACTACCATTTATGAGAAGCAATTGTATCTATACCTCGGACATTGCTATGCTTCCTACCGTGGCTATCACAATATGGTATTGAAATAGGCCGCTTCAGCCTAGATGATCAGTCTTGCGTTGGTCTCGAGATTGACAGTAGCTGGCCCTTCCCGGAGAATCACTTCTATCTCAAAGCAAGTGTTTTCAACGCCGATGAGTGGTTGAGCAGAAGTTCATTTCATCGCTTTCTTATTTGTTGTGTGAGAAAAACTTTACTTTACTAGAATGTTTTGTTGGGAATGTTCTATAATCCAACATGTATCCTCATTGTCGTTGTGGGTAGATGACTTGTTGTATGTAATCAATGGTACATTTGCATATGCGTCCATCAACTCATGCCTGCTAGTGGTGTCCATATGAACAGTGCTAGTGATTTTAGTTGCAAAAAATAGATAGTGCTAGTGATTTTTAGCTACATATTTTGACAAATCAGTGTTACAAGGTTGAGAAATGGCAATGTTACTAGATAAACAAATGTCAATCTTGCAAGTTTGACAAATGGCAAAATACCCAATATGACAGATGCAAATCTTACCCAATTGTTTCTACGTGGTTGCACATGGGTCATCCAAAACAACTGTTTGCATTGAAGGATGCACAAATCCTGCACTGCGAAATTTCCCTTGACTTAAGGGGGAAGACCATAGATCTCACTTTGCATACGGGTGTTCTATCTAAAATGTTTATGATCAAGAGCTGCACAAATCCTGCTCGTCACATTTTCCCTTGGCTTCCTGGGAAGCTGTCGGTTTGCATACGGGTGTTCTAACTAAAACGTTTGCGATGAGTGTTTTATATTTAAAAACCATTGATGTTTTTTCAAAAGAAAATCACTTGATAAGTTTGTACATTAAGAGAGAAAAACGCAAGTTCGTTCAAACCATATCTTTCATTCAGTCCAACTACAAATTTATATTCATATGATCGGGAATTCAAGATACAATATTAAACCCCAAAAAGCTATTTCCAACGGCGGCGGAGGCAGCGTGCCACGCCGTCGTTGTCGTTGTCGTCCTCCGGGACGCTGTTGTTGAAGTCTTCAAGGTAGCACAAAATGTTCTTCACTTGTAAGTCAAACATCATGTCATCGCGTGATCGACGGGCGGGGTGCGGGAGGTCGGCAACTGGCGCCGCTGAGAGGTAGCAGCCGATGGCAGCGTCCCATGCCGCTTAGGGGGGTGTGCGCACGGGCACGGGCGCGGCGGGTGTAGCCAAACGCACGGGGATCGGCGCCGCTGTGGGTGGAGGGGCGCGCACGGGCAGGGGCACGGGCGCGGCGGGTGCAGCCAAACGCACGGGGGCCGGTGCCATGGTGGGTGGAGGGGCGCGCACGGGCACGGGCGCTGACATGTACACGAGCTCGCGCGGGTCCACGGAGACCTTGCCGACACACGCGGCTGCCAGCTCTGCGATAGTGCTTGGCGACCAGCCCTTCAATGCTACGGGGATGGTCACTGGCGCGGGCGCAGGGATGGGAGCTGGGACGGGAGCGCGGGCAGCAATCGCTGCGGCCAGCTCGTTCTGGACCATGTCCATGAGGCCCATTCCTCCTTATTTTCTATCTCCTTCGGCTCAGAGTCGACTTCACCAAACTTGAAGACTAGTGGCAGATGATCATTCTGCGTCATGGCGTTGATGGAGGACTATGGAAGGGAGGGGAATGGGAGGCAAACAGTAAGGACGTCCGTATTAAACAGCGGCACGGGCGCCATTAATAGAGAGGAAGGCGGCGGCCATGGAAGTCAAAGGGCTCGCTTCCGAGTGAGCCTGCGTAGCGGACAAATCGCACGCTTCCTGGTGAGTCTGCGCATTGGAGGACAACTTGCACGCCTCTCGTTCAGTCAAAGTCAAGCAGCTGTCTGCACGACACCTCCTATAGCCATTAAAACAAATACACGTGGTGTCACGTAAATGGTTAATAGAACGCACACGATTTAAATTATACAAACGTTTGAGATATTAAAGTGGCAGCTATTTTTTCAAAATGTCTTTGTTGGCTATTATTCGAGTGCGCCTTCTCTCAAAATGGACACGAAAAATACCACAGCATGTTGGGTGCCATTCCATGATAGCATGCCAAGTTTCATTAATTTCAGACGAGTTTTGGATTTACTAGAATTTAAAAAGAAAGTATCTCAATGTGTTGCCGGCAATCAACAGTGCCCTGGTGTATGAAATTCATTCTCATTTCTTGCATGGGACCTAAGCATGCAACCAAGGACACATATTTGATTTTTCAACCAATTTAAATGCATTAGAGCATGTGCATGTAGTTCAAATTTGAATTATGCACATAAATGCATTGAAAACTCAATTGATGCATAACAATGTCCAAACGAACCCCAAAAAATCCCAAAAATTGACACAACACTCCTGTTGTTCTATGTTGACACGACAAATTTTTTGAAAACAATAAGAGGCAATGGATATCGCTTCGTCCCCAAAGGTGGGGACGTTCCTTACCGAAACCATCAGGCTTGTTGTGAGAAGCTCTGGTTTGTGAGAAGCATATCCCCAAACCTGCCCCAAATGGGACAAAAAATTTACCACGGCATGTTGATGTCGCTCCATGATAGCATAGCAAGTTTCATGAATTTCAGACAAATTTTGGATTTACTAGAATTTAAAAATCAGGCATCTCAATGTTTGCGGCCGAGTGACCGTGGCAGGTTGTTTGACATTCATTCTCATTTCTTGCATAGGACCTAAGCATGCAACCAAGGACATATATTTTAATTTTCAACCAATTTATATGCATTGGAGCATGTGCATGTAGTTCAAATTTGAATTATGCACATAAATGCATTGAGAACTCAATTAATGCATAAAAATGTCCAAACGAACCCCGAAAATCCCAAAAATTGACACAACACTCATGTTGTTCTATGTTGACACGAGAAATTTTTTGAAAGCGATAAGAGGCAATGGATATCGTTTTGTCCCCAAAGGTGGGACGTTCCCTACCGAAACCATCACGCTTGTTGTGAGAAGCTCTGGTTTGTGAGATGTATATCCCCAAACCTGCCCCAAATGGGACGAAAAATTTACCACGGATGTTGATGCCACTCCATGATAGCATAGCAAGTTTCATGAATTTCTGACGAGTTTTGGATTTACTAGAATTTAAAAATCAGGCATCTCAATGTTTGCAGCCGAGTGACCGTGGCAGGTTGTTTGACATTCATCCCCATTTCTTGCATGAGACCTAAGCACGCAACCAAGGACATAGATTTGAATTTTTAACCAATTTATATGCATTAGAGAATGTGCATGTAGTTCAAATTTTAATTATGCACATAAATGCATTGAAAACTCAATTAATGCATAAAAATGTCCAAACGAACCCCGAAAAATCCCAAAAACTGACAAAACATTCCTGTTGTTCTACGTTGACACTAGATTTTTTTTTTGAAATCAATAAGAGGCAATGGATATCATTTCATCCCCAAAGGTGGGACGTTCCCTACTGAAACCATCAGGCTTGTGAGAAGCTCTGGTTTGTGAGAAGCATATCCCCAAACTTGCCCCAAATGGGACAAAAAATTTACCATGACATGCTGTGATCCCATTATGTAATTCAAATCAAGACGAAAAGTCAAGTAGATCCCACACAGTTTATTATCACCAACTGTCGGTGTCAAAACCGGCGGATCTCGGGTAGGGGGTCCCGAACTGTGTGTCTAAGGCGGATGGTAACAGGAGGCAGGGGACACGATGTTTACCCAGGTTCGGGCCCTATCGATGGAGGTAATACCCTACGTCCTGCTTGATTGATCTTGATGATATGAGTATTACAAGAGTTGATCTACCACGAGATCGTAGAGGCTAAACCCTAGAAGCTAGCCTATGGTATGATTGTTGTTGTCCTACGGACTAAACCCTCCAGTTTATATAGACACCGGAGGGGGCTAGGGTTACACAGAGTCGGTTACAAGGGAGGAGATCTACATATCCGTATTGCCAAGCTTGCCTTCCACACCAAGGAAAGTCCCATACGGACACGGGACGAAGTCTTCAATCTTGTATCTTCATAGTCCAACAGTCTGGCCAAAGGATATAGTCCGGCTGTCCGGAGACCCCCTAATCCAGGACTCCCTCAGTAGCCCCTGAACCAGGCTTCAATGACGATGAGTCCGGCGCGCAGTTTTGTCTTCGGCATTGCAAGGCGGGTTCCTCCTCCGAATACTCCATAGAAGATTTTGAACACAAGGATAGTGTTCGGCTCTACAAAACAAGTTCCACATACCACCGTAGAGAGAATAATATTTCCACAAATCTAATCTGCTGACACGTTTTGACAGTATGAGATCATGTCATGGCCCAATCATTGTTCGAACCGTTTTTCTCAACCAGCACCGCACATATCGCGAGGCGGTTTTCTTGACACGTCTTGTCAAAGAAGAGATCGTGTCCCCCTTATTACGGGATTCTCATCAATACGGACGTGGGTAACCCAACCGCGCCATCAATTACGGCGCTTGGGGAATAAGCGATTTTACCAGGCAAGTTGGGAGGCGCATCGCCTCTTCCGCCCTTATAAAGGGATTAAGATTCCCCCTTTTTACCCACGCCTTCTTCCTCCTTGCTTATTCATTCTCACGCACTCGAGCTCCAGCGCCCAAGTTCGCGTCTTTCCTCTCAAACCACTCCAAGCATGTCCAAAGCAGGAGGCAAGTGGATGGTCTCCTCCGTCATGGAGGAGCACATCGCAAAGTTATGGGAAGCCGGATATCTGGCCGCGGATATCACGGACCGGCTGCCAGATGCAGGGCAGATCATCCCTATGCCCGAACCCCATGAGAGGGTAGTTTTTCTTACCCACTTCATCCACAGACTGGGATTTCCCCTCCACCCATTTGTCCACGGGCTCATGTTCTACTACGGGATGGATTTTCATGATCTAGCCCCCAATTTCATCCTCAACATCTCGGCGTTTATCGTCATGTGTGAGGCCTTCCTCCGCATCAGGCCCCACTTCGGCCTGTGGCTGAAGACCTTCAATGTTAAACCGAAGGTGGTGGTCGGCCAGCAAGCAGAGTGCGGAGGCGCCATGGTGGGTAAAATGCCTAACGTCACATGGCTCGAAGGCTCCTATGTGGAGACCATAAAGGGGTGGCAATCGGGGTGGTTCTACATCACCGATCCCGCGTGACACCAACTGGGTGGCGGCCCCCAAATTTCGATCTGGAATCCCCACGCGGCTCACCTCTTGGAAAGAGAAGGGCATGTCCTGGGGTTCTCCGGTAGAGCTGACCGGACTCCAGACCTGCATCAGGAACATGATGAGCAAGAAAATCAAGCTCGTCAACATGGTCCAGGTCATGCTCTTCTACTGGATCCTACCGTGTCAACGACGGGCATTCAATTTGTGGGAGTTCGACCCGGCCAAGCACCAGACGCTGCGAGAGCTCTTCGACACGACGCACAAGGACGTCTGGAAGGTGTTGTTCAAGGGCGCCGAGGTACCTCCTCCCCTTACCAAGGACCGCAGACTCGGCGCAAAGCGCCATGCCAATCCAGTAAGTTTTCATATCTCACAGGATATTTATTTACCCCAGTTTAATCATGTGCGGGATCTAAGCTTCCACGCCACTAAAAGGACTGGGTACAGACAACAAAGCAGCTCGATTGCCTAGCCCCCCCTGCCTAAAGATCCTGCAGATGCTCTCCTAACGGAGATGCTAGCTCCGGCACCTTACGAGGTGCCGGTGAAGAAGACCAAGAAGAAGGCCACGGGGACCGAAAGGGTCTCAGGCGTAAGGTTATATCGGACTCATCGTCCGATGACTCCGACACACACTCCTCCCACTAAAACGAGGAGGAGGAGGAAAGTTCCCCCCCCCCCAGCCGGGGGGAGACAAGAAAAGGAAGGCCGAGCCAACTGGGGAGGCCGAAGGGTCCAAGAAGAGAAGGACCCTCCTTCCGGACTGCTCCACGACGGCCGCCTACAGCGGCGACGAGTGGTTACCCAAGGAGAAGACCCTGGCGAAGTCGTAAGTATCCGGACACCATAGTAATTCATGATATGTTTTATTGCACTATTTCTCATTATGCCGCATATGATTATGCAGTCCGTCCCGAGATCATCTCGACGTAGATTCGTCGGATGGTTCATTGGACTCGTCGGATATGAATAGTGATTCACTTCCGACCGCCTCCACACCTTGCCCTACGGACAACATCAAGGTGTTGTCCCGAAAGGCAGCGAGCCGAGGGGAGGTAGTCCTGGGGGCGCCTCGAGGCGACCTTCCGGACCCTAGGCTCAAAGGGAGCAAGACTCCCACAGGATCCAAGTTCGGCCCCCAGCCGAATACTGCCCCAGAACCTTTGGTGGTCCCGGACTCCGGTAGGTGATCCCCCTTTAAGGGGGCAAGCTGCCCGTGCCAGTGTCCTCTATTCATCTAGAGGCACCGGGCAACTTGTTGGAAGCGCTTCACGGCGCTTCCATCGACGAAGAGCACGACACTATCATGAGTGCGGTGATTGAGAAAGTTCAGTCCGCCAGAAACGGACTGACCGAAGCTTGCGCCAGCCTCCTAACAGGCTTTGAGGTAAGCAATCAAAATATAAGAAAATATTACCGCATAGACAGTAGCCCCTGATGCTCTGTTCGGCGTTCGCGAAGAAAGGCCGAATAGAGGATCGAATGATGACTCAGGAGTCTAATCAGAATATGTCTATGTGTATGTGCAGGCTTCCCTACTGGTCGTTGCCGCACGTACTGCGGAGGTCTCTGCACTGAAGCAGAATCTGGAGCGGTCCGAGGAAGAGCTCAGCCTTACCAAGAGGCAGCTCGAGGAGAGCAAAGGTAAGCAATACCATGTCTATATATTTAAAAAGAAGTTCAGGTGTAAAGTAATAGGATCATCATGAATTTGCCAGGGGCCACGACTGAAGTGGCGACCCTGAAGAAGGCGTTCTCCGAGGCCGAAGACAAAGCGGCCAAGGAGCGCATTGAGCGGGAAAAGCAAGAAGCCCGGGTAGGCGAGGTGCAGCAAGAGCTCGAGGCTCTCGCCAAAAAACATGAGTCCTTGGAGCTTGACTCTAGGCGCGAGAGTCCGAGCTTGCGAAGGCGCTCGAAAGCACCCGGAGCGCCAAGGCTGAAGCCCACAAGGCCCTCCAGGATATTGATGCGGTGAAGAAGATAGCAGCGGGTAAGGCATTCATTATGCAAAGCAAGCATGTGAAGGAAACTTTCCTTTTACTTACCCAAGTTCGGAGCTATCCAGGAGCGTTCGCAGATCTTCCCCGTAGTGTACTGGATGCCGCGGAGTTTTACCGAGCTGAGGAGGGGAGCTCGACGGAAAAGTTGTTCTGGTCTCAGTATACTGGGACCGAACACCCAATGCCCTTGAGTGACTAGCTGAAGCAATTGGTTGACCTTCACAAGGCGGCCGAACAGGCCATGAAGGGCCTTATAGTCCGGATATGGCCTGGCAAGCCCCTGCCCGGCAGCTACTTCAGTCTGGTGAGGCGACTTGTGGATGCCTGCCCACGACTTGAAGTCATAAAGCGGTCCGTCTGCATCGAGGGTGCGCGCAGGGCTTTTGCCCGGGCGAAGGTGCACTGGGCGAAGCTGGACGCCGTGAAGCTGGTGAAGGAGGGGCCGCCGGAGGGCAAGGAGCATCGCTGCCCCGAAATGTATTATGACAGTGTCCTGAAGGGTTCCCGCCTTGTGGCAGATGAATGTGCCAGAGATGTAATTTTTGAATGAACATGCTCATGTGATCCTGTAATGTGAAACGAGTTCATTTGCGCTATGCAACGCTTTTTTAATTTAAAATATTACCTTCTGTGCGGCCGTTTATAAAATATGAGAGTTGGCCAGTCGTCGGCTTCTGCCCCCATGTAACTAGTACTAGGGTGTTCAGGATAAACCTGAGCACACTTTATCCCAATTTTGGGTCCTTCGAGGGAGGTGTTCAGCACAACGAACCAGGCAATCGGACTATAAGGCTTTATCACTCTCACTTAGCCATAGAAGTCTACAATTTTAAATTTTGGCGAATCCCCTAGTATTCGGAAGGCCGAATTTGGGGCGCTATACACGCCTAAGTTGGGCAAGGTCGACTCCTCACCCGAAGCGGAAAAAGTCTTTAAGGACTTGAGACCTCTCGAACAGCGACCAGCTCTCGCCTTATCATGACAGTCAGTTTTTGACTTTCTCTACTAAGGTGCTCGTCCGAAAGAACCGGGACACAATCGCGGTAGTTCTCCCAGCGCTACCTTAGCCGATATAGCGGAACGTAAGGTTCCAAAGCATGGGAGCAGGGCAAACCCAACTATTGACCCAAGACATGATTCGGAGCTGATGCATATAATGCTATAAGTTTGGGGTGACGCACTGTCGAAAGTGTTCGGACTTCTCACACCGTATTATGGGGTAAACGAAAGCCCCTGGCGTACTGACCGTACCAGAATGTACGGGTGCAAGTTGTCATAAATGAACATATAAGAAGAAAAAAAGGATGAATAATGCAATAATAGACTAATGCTATGCATTGTTATTTAAATAATACGTCGAAGCGTACTGATACAAGTGGTGCAATAAGCAGAAAATAGGACTATTTGACATGTCCTATCCAAGGGCAAGCTGTGTATGGATAGTAGAAAGCGGGTATATCGATTATTATTAGAGACCACCTGGGGGTTCCCGTGTACATCTTAGCTTCTTGCCTCCTTGGTTGTTCCTTCCCGTAATGCGTCCGGCAATCGTACTGCCGGAAAGGGCTTCCAAAGAGTTAGGTCCTAAAAGAGAAAAAATGAGAAAGGTATACAGCCCCTAGGGCGGTTAAGCCGCATTGTGGGACGTGCCCTGATCGTGCCCCCGCCTATGCCCATGGTATTTTCAGTGCATAATTATGTACGCGCGGCACAGATTTCGTCGCTTGACTGGGACTGGGACAGGGGCCGAATTGCTAGGCGAGCTCTGAACGTGCCAGGAGATCCTGTTGCAGTTTACTCCGGACTCGCTTGACGGTGTCCGGGGGTTGTATCGCCGAATTGGTGGTTTGCCTTAAAAGGCTGCTTTGTGCTTCTGCTGCGAGGGCCGCAGTGTGCTCTTCTGTGCGGAGTGAGCGTTCTGTGTTTCCATTGATTGTTATGACCCCCCCTAGGTCCTGGCATCTTGAGCTTGAGGTATGACGGATACTAGTGGGGTGGTCCCTGCGATCAAAGATGATCGGACAAGCGGACCATGGGTTGAACTTCGGGGCGACGGGCTCCATCGCATAGACGTCCCTTAGTGCACGCTTTCGTTCCCTCTTGGGAATGTGGGTTGTGTATATCATGTTCACCGTCTTCACTTGTGGGGGGAACCTCTCCTGTCCTACCGTGTTCGGCGGCAGGGGCTCCTCCTCGTCATCACTATGCAGCCCCTTGTCCTTGTTTTCGGCATTTAACTTGCCGGCCTGCTTGAACACCCAGCATTCTCTGTTGGTGTGATTGGCTGGCTTATCTGGGGTGCCGAGTATTTGACACGAGCGATCCAGTATGCGATCCAAACTGGACGGGCCCAGAGTACTTCTTTTGAATGCCTTTTTCCGCTGACCGGATCTAGAGCCTTTGAATCCGGCATTGACTGCCGTATCATCGGTGTTATCGCCGTTGTTGCGGCATTTTTGTCTATTACTACGTGGTCTGCCGTTGGCATCTTTGGTATCTGGAGTGACCGGATTCCTTGATGTGTTGTTGTTGCGAGCCAGCCAGCTATCCTCACCCGCGTAAAAGCGGGTCATGAGTGTCGTGAGGGCTGCCATAGACTTCGGCTTCTCCTGGCCGAGGTGCTGGGAAAGCCACTCGTCACGGATGTTATGCTTGAATGCCGCTAAGGCCTCTGCATCCGTACAGTCAACAATTTGGTTTTTCTTAGTTAGAAACCGTGTCCAGAATTGCCTGGCCGATTCCCCTGGCTGTTGAGTTATATGGCTCAAGTCATCAGCATCCGGTGGTCGCACATAAGTGCCCTGGAAGTTGTCAAGGAATGCGTCTTCCAAATCCTCCCAACTGCCGACGGAGTCTGTTGGCAAGCTATTTAGCCAATGCCGAGATGGTCCTTTGAGTTTTAGTGGGAGGTACTTGATGGCATGTAGATCATCACCGCGAGCCATGTGGATGTGAAGGAGGAAATCCTCAATCCATACAGCGGGATCTGTTGTACCATCATACGATTCGATATTTACGGGTTTAAAACCCTCCGGGAATTCGTGATCCATAACTTCATTAGTGAAGCATAGGGGGTGTGCAGCGCCTCTGTGCCAGGCTATATCACGACCCAGTTCATATGAGTCTTGTCTGCTGTATTCGGCCCGGCCGGATTTACTTTTAGTGTATCCGGCGTGACGGTCATCGTCCCGCATTGGCGCGCGCCCCCGTGACCCGTATATTGACCTTGCATGTTTTGCCCTGCTATCCAATATGTCTCGCAGGTCTTGTGTGTTGCCCCGGGCCTTGGTATTTTTGATTGAGTGGCGGCGGGGTGCAGGCTGAACTTCAGGCTGAAACGCCTCTCTGGCTCGGCCATGCAGTGGCCGGTCACCCGCATCGTACACTGGTGATGGAGGTTTCAATGCTTCCTCCTCGAGGTGAGGTAGCAACCTTCGCTTTGGGTAACTCTTGGAGGGGCGCTCGAGTTCGTATTCCTCGGCCGCAAGGACTTCGGTCCATCTGGCTGCTAGCAAGTCTTGATCAGCTTGAAGCTGTTGTTGCTTTCTCTTCAGGCTATTTGCTGTGGCCATAAGCCGGCGCTTGAAGCGCTCCTGCTCGACGGGATCCTTAGGCACGATAAATTCTTCGTCGCCGAGGCTCACCTCGTCTTCAGAGAGAGGCATGTAATTGTCCTCCTCCGATCCTCCATCTGCTGCCTGCTCTGGAGGGCTAGCTTGTTCACCGTTCAGCTCTACATCGTGCTGGAGGGGATTGTGGTTGTCTTCGGCACTATCCGGAGTGTTATTGTCTCTTGTGCCGGTATCACTACTTTTGCTGTGGTGGGATTTAGAGCAGCACCACTGACGTTGGCGCTTGGGTTGCTTCTTGGAGGGGTCATCCTCCGCTATCTCGTCGCCATTGCCTTCTTTGGGGGTGTCCACCATGTATATATCATCTGATGAGGTGGCAGTCCAGCGCCCTGTGGGTGGTAGTTCCTGTTCGTCTCCTGCATTGTCGTCCATACCGTTGATGTCTTTGGAGTCGAAGTCGAGCATGTCGGTTAAATCGTCGACAGTGGCTACTAAGTGGGTGGTGGGTGGGCAGCGAATTTCTTCGTCGTCCGCATCCCATTCTAGCCGGACATAGTTCGGCCAAGGTTCTCCTGACAAGGAGAGAGACCTTAATGAATTTAGCAAATCGCCAAAAGGCGAGTGCTGAAAGATATCCGCGGAGGTGAACTCCATGAGCGGCGCCCAGCCGGATTCGATAGGCGCGGATGCAGGCGGCTCGGAGTCCGTGGCCGGAGACGAATCTAGTGGTTCGGCGACACGGCTCTCGTATAGCATGAAGTCAGTATCCGGCTCCATCGCCACTGAGAGTGCGGCCTCCATGGTAGGGTCTATCCCTCCATCCTCGGATGGCGCAATTTGCTCCGGATTGAAGGCCGAAGTAGTTGCAGATGCGATCTCCCGAACACTGCCTGACGGAAGAGTTACGTCATGCTCGTCGTGATTGTGCGGCGCACCTTACATGGGCTCGAATCCGTCGAAGATCAAGTCTCCATGGATGTCCGCAGTGTAGTTTAAGTTTCCGAACCCGGCCTGATGGCCAAGGGCATAGCTCTCGATCTGCTCCAGATGGCCAAGCGAATTGGCCCGCAGTGCGAAGCCGCCGAATACGAAGATCTGTCCGAGGAGGAAAACCTCACCCTGGACCGCATTGTTGCCGATGATTGAAGGGGCCATCGAGCCTTATGGTGACGGCACAGTGGAACTCTCAATGAAAGCACCAATGTCGGTGTCAAAACCGGCGGATCTCGGGTAGGGGGTCCCGACCTGTGCGTCTAAGGCGGATGGTAACTGGAGGCAGGGGACACGATGTTTACCCAGGTTCGGGCCCTCTCGATGGAGGTAATACCCTACGTCCTGCTTGATTGATCTTGATGATATGAGTATTACAAGAGTTGATCTACCACGAGATCGTAGAGGCTAAACCCTAGAAGCTAGCCTATGGTATGATTGTTGTTGTCCTACGGACTAAACCCTCCAGTTTATATAGACACCGGAGGGGGCTAGGGTTACACATAGTCGGTTACAAGGGAGGAGATCTACATATCCGTATTGCCAAGCTTGCCTTCCACGCCAAGTAAAGTCCCATCCGGACACGGGACAAAGTCTTTAATCTTGTATCTTCATAGTCCAACAGTCCGGCCAAAGGATATGGTCCGGCTGTCCGGAGACCCCCTAATCCAGGACTCCCTCACCAACCATGTGAGATGCAGCACAAAATATCTTGGAGCGCCGTCGGATTATAGTACACATACGGCTTAAGTGAGAAGGTGCGACGACCATAGTCCACAGCCTGCTCTGAATAAGGGACCGTGTCTAATGACACTTTGCGCGCCAAATTTTTTGCTGAAGCGATTCCAAATTTTCGGCTTCCGCGGAAATATCTACCTCCGCGCCCACTCCCCCTTACCAAAAGCCACATTTCCCCTGTTTTCGCCTTCCTTTCCAAGTTGAAATCTTCATTCTTTACTTGCAGCGCCGCCTCCTCGCCGGTGACCCTCCTTCACGCTGCTCAGCCTCGCCTATCCATGCAGGTAATCCATACCCGACCCCCATCCTCCTCCTCCTTCCACATCCCACATGCCCCGACCGCCGGCGCGAGCTCGACACCTTCCACCCAAATCACCGACCCCTCCACCAAATAAGCGCCGCCCTAAGCCATAGTGCACGTAGTATAGCCAGGATCTCAAGGAGCATTTGGCAGCGGAGAAGCAAATCACGGCCGCATGCGCGGATGAGGTCGCAATGGCTGCCATTCGTGCCGACCCCCAGATCTTGGAGGAGCACCTTTCCGTCGAGGCCAGCGTCGACGCCTTGCACGTCGACGCCGCGACGCGGTTGGCTGCTTTAAACGACAATTTGTGGCGTTTTCTCGAGGCCACCGTCGGTGTCTTCGACGAAGACTGTGAGGCGTGCTTACCTCATCTCGAGAGCCAACAGGTTGGTGCCCGGAGCGGCTCAGGCAACTCACCACTACGACGAGGGCACCCATGATGCTGAGGCCTCGCCCTCTTCCTTATCCAAGGAGCCAATCGTCATCAATATCTCCGACAATGAGGAGTAGCTTGTCTTATTACCTCACTATAAGGACCCATGTTCAGTTTGCTAGCTACCGCCTTTCCTTATCAAATTCTAGTGAATTGTGCTATCTACTTTTACCATGCAATCTTCTGCTCTACTGTATATGTTCTATATGTTGTGCAATGTGGTGTTCAGTTAACTGTTTGATTCAATTATGCAAATGTGATGTCAATTCTTCAGGGTGCAATTTTTCAAGTTGTCAAGCATGCTTGGTTTGGTTAACTATCTGATCTTCTATTAGGAGTATGTTATATTATGCAATGTGGTGCTCAGTTAATGTTCGGTTCATTTGTTGTGGCGTTTAGTTAACTGCTTGGTTCAATTCTGCAATGCGATGTTCAATTGTTGTGGGTGCATTCTGTTATTGTATACCATGTGAGAAATAAATCGAATTTGGCTGTACTAAATACATGAGAAACAAATACAATTGCTATATTTCCAATTTGTTAAGCATGCTTGGTTTTTTTAACTCTCCGATCTTCTATTAGGAGTATGTTATATTGTGCAATGTGGTGCTCAGTTAACGTTTGGTTCATTTATTGTGGTGTTTAGTTAATTGTTTGGTTCAATTCTGCAATGCGATGTTCAATTGTTGTGGGTGCATTCTGTTATTGTATACCATGTGAGAAATCAATCGAATTTGGCTGTACTAAATACATGAGAAACAAATACAATTGTTATATTTCCTAGTTGTTAAGCATGCTTGGTTTGGTTAACTGTCTGATCTTCTATTAGGAGTATGTCATATTGTGCAATGTGGTGCTCAGATAACGTTTTGTTCATTTGTTGTGGTGTTTAGTTAACTGCTTGGTTCAATTCTGCAATACGATGTTCAATTGTTTTGGGTGCATTCTGTTATTGTATATCATGCGAGAAATAAATCGAATTTGGTTGTACTAAATACATGAGAAACAAATACAATTGCTACATTTTCAAGTTGTTAAGCATGCTTGATTTGGTTAATTGTCTGATCTTCTATTAGGAGTATGTTATATTGTGCAATGTGGTGCTCAGTTAACATTTGGTTCATTTGTTATGGTGTTTAGTTAACTACACGTGCATGGACCGTTGTCTAATAGCACATTATTATGCAATTGCAGGAACCATTCTAATATTTAGGTTTTTAACAATTTGGTCTTGCACATGTAGGTCCTGCTGTCAGAGGTTTTGACCCACTGTTCGACCCTTTTGCATATGGGGAAATGAGTTGTCCATAAATATCAATCAAGATGCTACTAACTATTATACTTTGATTTTTTTTGTTCCTTTGCTCCATTTCCAATATAGAGAAGATATTTATGCACATCCTTGTTTTCAGGCCTTTCCAAAGCAGTTCACTGATGATTACCTCTCAACCCACCTCTATGGTCAGGAGGCAAGGAAGATTTTCATACAAGACCCACGGTTCAATATTGAAGTGTTTCTGAAGAGGACGAAGGACGGACGGTCCATCATCCACAGGCACTAGCCTAAAGTTGCAAAGACCTTCCACATAAATGAAGGATCAATGTCCGCCTTCCGCTTCAGCAGTTTTCTAGATGAGATGCATCTGTCTATATACCGTTTATGATGCTAATTTCAAAAGGTTCTACATGTTGCATGTGAAACTTGGTGCTGGTGCAGTTGTGTAATTGGGTAGCTGAGTGTTGAAGCTATATCATGTTGTACTCTGATGTATTTCAATTATGGAATCCTTCTTCCTTAATATGTAAATGAAATATATTATGTGCTTAATATGAATGTCAATTCGATTAATAAATGGATTATTAATAATAGGGCAATTAGCCTGCTTATTGGGTTTTGCTATTGCAAACGGTTATTGAGAAAATACCGTGGGCGATGACCTCAGGTAACGCACAGAATTTCTACGAATAAATCATGTTGGATCAATGAACAATTACACACGACCTTCTCTTGAAAACTGTTTGCGTTAGGCCACCTTCGCAAACGATTACCACATAAAAACCATGTGCGATGGCAGCCTTTGCCACATAGTTTCTTCTACGCACCGTGTGTGATGCATTCAATAACGCAAACGATAAAATTGTTAATATCGTGTGCAATGGCAACGCTATCACAAACGATTTAACGGGGAAAATTGTTTGTGATCTACCTGTGAACGAAAACGTTTTCCTTGGAGCGGCTGTGTGGGATGTACATACGAATGGAAACATTTAGCGGGGACTGACTGTGTGGGATGTACTTGCGACCGAAAACAATTTCACATGTATAATTGTTTTTTAGCTCTACTGTACGTATTACCGTATTTGAGCGCTCGCCGGTCGCACACGACCTCATTTTGCCGAGCGTGTGTGCCAGGAGGGCATATCCCCGATGGTTTCTGGATCGTGTGGGAAGGACCCCCTATCGCCGTCACTCACTAGGCGACGGTTCCAAATGTCGTCGTGAAAAGGGGTTAAAACCGTTTGTATAGCACTGATGCGTACCAGTGAAGGCATGGGACCCTCTCTCCCCCTTGTTGTTCATCATGGCGATCGAGCCTCTCTACTGGTTGCTGGCAGTAGCCACCTCTCAAGGACTGCTCGCCCCCCTCCCGGGTCGGAGAACGAGCATGAGGATCAGTCTTTATGCGGATGACGTCGTCATCTTTGCAAACCCAATTAAGGAGGAGGTCACCACACTCATGAACTTGTTGAAATCATCTAGGGACGCAACGGGGCTAAAACTAAACGAGAGCAAATCATCAGTTGTGCTAATTAGATGTGAGGGTCTGTCATTGCTGGATGTGTTGCATGACTTCAGGGGAAAGCTTGTGGGTTTTCCTATAACTTACCTAGGGCTGGCGTTCTCGTCTCTCTGGCCATGGATGGTGCAATTCCAATTTATCATCGACAGAATCAGAGCCCATTTGGCAAGGTGGAAATGAAAATTGATGAGTCTAGCCGGCCATAGGGTTCTGGTGAACTGTGTGTTGTGTGTTGTCTGCACTGCCCACCTTCGTGCTAACCGTGCTGAAAGTTCCAAAGAAGATCCTCAAGGAGGTTGACAAAGCAAGACGATGCTTCCTTTGGGCGCGGTAGGATGCTCTGACAGGTGGAAAATGCAAGATTGCTCAGCGAAAGGTCTGTTCGCCAGCTGACCAGGGGGCTCAACATACTGGATCCTGAGAGATCCAGCTCTGCCTTCCACCTGAGATAGTGCTGGCAGGCATGGCAGCAGTCGAGAAGGCCATGGATGGATTTCACACTTCCCTGTGACGATCGAGATCAAGATTTGTTCGCAAGGGCAACAATGGTGATCATTGGGGATGGCCGAACGACAAGTTTCTGGAAGAGCTGGTGGCTAGGTGCAGCACCACTATGTGACGCCTTCCCACCCTCTTTAACCACCCACGCTGGAAAAACAGAATGGTGGCCGATGCGCTCAATGACGATCAATGGGTTCTAGATCCACGTCACGACAACATAGACATCATAGCTTTCCTCCAGTTATGGCATCAAGTGCAGAGATCAGACATTACTCTCAATGATCAAGTCGCTGAACGAATAACTTGGACCACGGGCAAGGGGACACATACTCAGCGAGCTTCGCTTACAAGCACCAACTCCTCGCACCCCCCCCCCTCCACAAAGAGGTAATCTAGAAATCATGGGCCCTTGGCAGTGTCAAAATTTTTGCCTGGTTAATGCATCATAACAGGCTGTGGTGCAATAATCGGCTCCAGCGGAGAGGATGGCCAAACTGTTACTTTTGCCCCCTTTGCTTGAGAAACCTGGAAACATCATCACACCTAATGTGGAGATGTCTGTTCTCGCGGCCAGTATGGCAGAAGGCATGAACTTGGACAGGATGTGCACCTATGAACTCCTCCACTACATCAATAGACAACTCCATCCAACACTGCTAGGAGATGATCAACAAGACCCCGACAATTTTCAAGAAGGGCCACAGAGCAATGTTGATGATGATTTGCCGGGAAATATGAACGGAAAGGAATACTTGTGTCTTCAATCCCAAGATACTAAAGGTGGATGATGTGATCCACACTGTCAGATACAACCTGGAGCAATGGAGATTAGCCGGCGATATATGCCTCGAGCCAACGTTTGGCGGAAAGGATCGCGAGATAACCATGATGCACGCCCGGTTTTTCTTTTCTCTCCCTTTTTATCTGTTTGCACGCTTGTCCGTGCTTCCTGATCACTTGATCCCCACTGTATTCCCGCTTGCTTTCTTCGAAATCAACGAAGCCGGCCGAACCCAAATCTTTCAAAAAAAAAATCTTATTTCGATGCGAGAACCGTTTGAAACAGCTAGGACACTCTAATGAGTTTGCACGGGACTTATTTTTCAAACTTTTAGAAACTTCCAAATTCACTAGGTATGTCCCTGGAAAAGCTACTCTACTTTTAAACTTTCTATCTATCCACGATCAATCGCCCCGTCGTCATATCCCCTCCCAAAACGTGGAGGCATGCATGCATATGCCGCACATAATATGGATCACTGAAACCACCAACAAAACCGTGATTGACTGATGGCGACGACACACGCTCGGCCATAAGCCCGTGTCCTCCGCCAAGAAAGCGAGCCTACGCACGTACCGCCACAGTACGCTCATTGCATGTCCTGTTCTAACTCGCATCATATCCTCCTTGGTGTCTGGGCTATAGCTAGCAGCTACGCATATTTTAGTCGTAGCTTTATTTGGTGTTTGGGAGGCAAGACTTATCCGTATCTCATGCATGCCGCCTTTCTCTGTCCGTCCGTCGACTTCTGTCGACGTGACCGTAAAGTTGAAACGACAATGTGCTGCTACGCACGGCGCACTCTCGGTGCTCCTACATGTAGCTAGCCGGCCGGCGGGCAGCAGATGCTTGGGCGCACCGGTGCTCCAGCGTGCCATGCAGAGGTCACGTCTCTTAAAGGACCTGCTCTTTATGCGCATGACACCTTTTGTGCCTCCTTTTCTTTGATGGTGGCGTATTGGCCATTTTCTACATTTGCCCGTGGATGCTTTCTCAAGGTTATTATGTGGTATAATTTTATACAAAATGCATTTCAAATATATGGGTAGTGTTAGAGTATGCTAGTGTCAAAAAGGTTTTTATATTATGGGACGAAACGACTATTTTTTTGAAAGTGCTAATAAAGGTGTGAGGCAGGGCAGTCCTCCCCCTTTCTTGTTTAACTTGGCTGCTGAATGCTTGAGATTTTGTTTTTGGAAACGAGCCAAAATTTGCGTTCAATAAGAAGAAGAGAGTTGTTCATATTACTAAAGAAAAATGAGGCAAAAACCTAGTTTCCAAACCCCATACAGTGTTCGGACATGTCCGTTTTCATCCCCACTTTCACTGTGCAAAACAACCACAACCCTCCCTCTCAAGCCTCACTTTCTTTATCTGCATGCAACATTTCATCGAACATGTTGTGTGCATGCACATCACCGAGCCGACGACGCCCTGTATGTGGGGAGCCGGATCCTCTAACTTAGAAAAGGGAAGTCACGATTCTACAATGTTCGTCTAGTGTAAAATGAAGAAGGAATGTTACTGACTATTAGCAGGTTATTTACTTTTGGTGCAGTGGCTGCAGTTGGGGTCGTTTGTTGGCTGTAGCTGACCTGACGTGGAACACTGCCTGGGCATGTCCAGACATATTTGCAACTCCTCATATTGCCCTCAGATTTGTTCTCAATTTGAGGTACGCCGGTTAGTTTGGACGTTTAGGGAGGAAATTGGAGGGGGGGGGGGGGGGGGGGTCACATCTTTTTAACCGATAATTGATTGGGTGAATGTTTCAGACCATTGGGGGTGAAATAGGAAGTCCGGTTATAGATGCTTTTATGCTGGTGGTCATTTTGTGTGGTTGTGTGACACTTGATCATGTTCTGTAGTGTGGCTTTTATGGTGGTAGATTTTTTTGCTTTTATTTTGAGAACCATGAAAATAGGAAAAGATTAACACATGGTGGTGGTAGATTTTTGCCCCGTAACAAGTGGTGATCACCTACTGCGGGTTCTCTACTAGTGCCACTAGTCTCCCTTTCCCATCCCCTTATGCATTTTTTTTCTCCTCCTCCAAAAAAGGCTAGGGTTCATGCCTCTTGCCGGCGCCGCCACAGGTCCGCCTCGTCTCCGGTGGCCCTAGGGCCATGGGGGCATGGTGGATCCTGACAAGGACAGGCGAGAGGGCTCCGTTGCTAGTCGTTTCTTTGAGTTTTGTTAGAGTTTGTGTCCTGCTTAGGAAGGCGAGACGGCGGCGGCTCCCTGAAGACTGGAGATGGAATAAAGGTCTCCCCACCTAGCCCTCGTTTCGGTGGTGCATCTAATATCGTTGGTGGGCGTGTGGAGGTGTGTCTTCGGCGGATCTATCCTAGGTGGATTTGTTCGAATCTGGTTGTTGTTCATCTATGTTCGTGTGTCTTTGGGTTGGACCCTTTCGATTTACGTTATTCTTCATCGCCTGCGGTTGTTGTTCTGATGCGCTGGTCCCATGGGGCTTTAGCACGATGACTTCTCGATTGTCTACTACAACAAGTTGTGTCTAGCTCCGGCGAGGGAGGGACGATGACGGCGGCGCGCCTTCTGCTCGCTTCAGTGTTTGTAGTCATCGCTAATTTGGATGTAATTTTTATTATTTCTGGTGTTCGTTATACTGCCATGATTAAAAAGAATAGATCAGAAGTTTTCTAAAAAAAAAGAAACTTTGTATTTTGGTTAAGCAATTAGCATAAATGAGGCGTGTCCAGTCGAAAAAGGAAATGCACCGACTTAACAGTAACGAAGGAAAAATAAGGGCTTGCGCCATGTACCGTTGCTTATTTCATACTCGACATACTATATGGTCCAAGCGTTGGACTAATTGCGAGGGTTGAGATCGATCACCCCGACGCAGCTTTAAGTATGCACCATCCTTTTCTGCTCGTGCATGCAGACATGCCATGACCATGACTTCAAGCACCCAGGCTAAAGTCAAGATGCCATCGCCACCATAACATTGCATCGTCTCCGCGTGATATTTCATGTTCGGACATGTGGCCAAGGTGCCGTAGCAATAGCTGGTTGCTGTACAAAAGCTGGCTCGTTACCGAGATGCGTCATGACACCACAGGGGCATCATTTTCCCGCGGGCTGTACTTGTTTCGTTCTCTGTGGATATTTGGTTATCTGCATGGCAAAGCATAATTACTACGTAGTACACCATTCACCTAGTACTCCGAAACCGCTAGAGTAGTCACCACAAAGAACTCACTATTATATTAAAAAAAATTACTGCTCAGCATATACTCCTTAGCTTGACAAGGCATGCATGCGATATGCGCTTGCATTAGAGGGACATTTATGCATGTGATCGAGGTGGTGTGAACACTGAAACTGAACAGGTCGGATTATGAACGATATTTCGATTACAATCAGAAAAGAAAAGAAAAAAAACAAGTCAAGCATGTACACCTTGGCGACTACTGTATCGATCCGGGCAACCTTTTTCTCGATATGCCCTAAGCAATAGTAGAGCTAGTGCCAGTCAGTCAGCCAGTGCTCTAAGCGATATAGTATGTCCTGTTCTTCAGTGCCGGTGTTACCGGTGTACAGTTGAGCTGTTTCCGTTCTCAAGTGCGCCATTGACATGGAGACGAAAAGTCTTGCACGATCTAGACGTTGCAGCTGCACTCCGCCTCCTGTTCTTTTGGGAACAATCATGCATGCATGACAGACATTTCTTTCCACTGCCACACCAAAACTGATATTTGAAGATAGTATTCATCAGGTATATATACGAGGCATGCGCGTATGCACGTACTCTACGATGCATCAGATTCCAGTGCATGCATATGCATGGTCGGATGGCATGAAGATATACGTGCACGCACGTATTTGCACTTCCACCGAACCAATTAATGTGAAGCTCGACAGTTCGGCCCTAATTAACTAGCGGCATCATCATAAGTTGCGTGCCCACCCTGCGAGCTGTGTCGGCAGATGGCCCGAAACGGCCGCGACACGAGCATAACCGTAGCGTCCGTAGCAGACGCGGTTTGATTTGCATGCCCACGTAAACAGCAATTAGCATGTTGAGCCGGGCATTGATGGCGTCACGTCAAAAGGATACTCCTACCGGTGCAGCGCACGCACGCACCAACGCTGCCTTTTCTCCATCGCCCCACACGAGCGACGCCGACCTTGTCTGCGGCCGGTCCGGACGGGCCGGGGCACGGCCATGCTCCGCGACGCCGACGAAACGTGCCGGGGTCGCCCTCCCGGGAATGGTCCTCGCGTCAGGTCCACTGGCGGGACAAGGACGCGACACGAAGCATGCAACCTGCCTGCTGCCTTAATTCCTCAGCCGTCCCCATCCCGGCCGGCGGTGGCATGGCGACGGACACGACCGGCGGGCGAGGGCCTGAGGCTGTGATCGCACCGTGCGTGCACGCCAGATATCCGAGGCGTCGTCGACCGGAAGGGAAGGGACCGCACTGGGAGTACGTTTAACCACATTCTTCTTGTAGCCTTGGTAGACGCTGGACCGCAGCGGCGAACCGGACCGGCACGATGGGACGCGCCGCGCGCGGGACTCTGACGAGTCCGCGTCGGGGAGTGAATGCCGTGGCGGGGACCGGAGCGCGAGCGCGGCACGGTGAACGGCCGCGGCAGTAGGAGTTTGGCGGGCTACCTACGGGCCGGGACCCCGCACCGGCGCGAAAGCGGCCGGCCGGCGACGGGCGAGCCTGCTTCTCCCTCCCTGTAGGCTGCAGTGATGCGTACGTGGTGTACTTTCGGCGAGGCGCGCGCGCCCGGGGGTTTGTCTTGCCAGCCGACATTATTGGCATGGTATCCGCTCCGGAAAGCACGTATATATACTAGTACGTACTGTACGTACTGAGCTATTGTACGTGCTAATCGGTCGTGACACCGATGGTTCGCTCGCAATGAGTGCGATATGATGTTTTGTTTGCTTGTGTATGGAGCCAACCGGGATCAGATCGCTAATGCTCTTTCTGCACTGTGGTCTGTGGGGTTTAATTTCGTGCAGCATCCGTGCATTCATTGTCGGTACTGCGACATGCGATCCCACTCCAGATCATCTGTTGTACGTATTAATGATATATATTTTCTATATACTGATTGGAGTATTCACACATATCTATATGCTGATGATGAGTGTGAGTGTGAGTGTATCTCCTTAATTCATATGTGGTCAACATTAATCGCGGGTCAAGGCTGGTCATGGAGAGAATTCTTTATTTGACCTTTTTTTAAAGTTTGGTTTCTTATTTGGCCCAAAATAAATTTTCTTCTCTATTTGACATCTAAAATAATTTTTGTTCCTTATATGACACTTCCGTCCATTTTAGACACTAGCGGTGTTAAGTGTGAGGTGAAAAGACCGTTTTGCCTCTAATGTATTGTGTAACCATTCTGGATGTAGTAAAAAAGCAATCAGCTCATCCATGTTTTAGGGATGTTCAACTAATACTGTGCATATTGTATATGTATGCTTCAATATTTTGGTTAGTTAATCACGTGCGAGTGCGGCTGCATAGTGGATGGCCCGCAGCGTTGAGGCCGCGATGACGTGTGTACGCCCGTGGTCACCATGATGCGTGCGTGTGTGTGCGTGCATGTCCCGTGGCCTTAGTGGTCTGTTGAGATTCCGGCGAAATGTGTAAATACACAAGCCGTGCTTGATCGATTCTTCTAGGAGACAACACGCACACACGTAGCAAGCTAGCTACCGAAGCTAGCAGCCTGCTGGATCGATCTTGAGGCTAGGCTAGTTATGCTATGTATGTACGTATACTATAAACTACCAGCCGCTGATTGATCGGTATTGTCGACTAAGGGCATCTCCAGCCGCTGGCCTCCTAGAGAACGCCTAAAATCGCCGTTTGAGGGTGAGCCGGCGCAAAAATTGAGCCTGGGGGCGAGTTGGTCCCCAGCCGCCGGCCCCAGGGCCGTCCCCAGGCACGTTTTAAAATAAAAGAAGTTCGGCTTAAACACGATAAAATTCGGTCAAACACGATAAATTTCGGCCAAACACGATAAATTTCGGCATATTTCGGCGAAGTTCGTGGATTTTCATTACATAGCACATATACATAATAAACTAATCTAAAGGAAAAACTGGCTGAAGTCGCCGCCGTCGCCGCCATCGTCGTCGTCGGCCTTCTCCCCCTTGACGCGGGCGCCCCTGCTGGACCCCTGCCCGGCGGCGCCATGGCGGACTGGTGGCGGTGCGTCGTCGTCGTCGTCACTGTCGCAGATGACGACGACTCCGCCTTCGTCGCGGCCGCGTCGACGCTCCGCGAAGCGAAGCAGGGCGGCACACTGGCGCTCCTTCGCCTTCTCCAGGCGCTCCTTCTCCATCGCTATGGAGTCCCTGCGCGCCCATTCCAGGGCCGCGTCGTCGTCGTCGAGCTTCGTCGTCACCGGCGCGGCCGGCTCCTTCTTCACCGGCGCGAGCCCCGGCTCCGTCTTTGGCTTGACGAAACGCGGAGGAGGAGCCGACGAATAGGCACGCCGGCCGCCCTCGTTGATGACGATGCCGGCGCTGTGAGTGCGCCGGCCGAGCAGCGTCTCCGCCGCGGGCTCGGCCTTGACGCCGAGCAGGGCCGGAGTGCCGGAGGAGTGCGATGAAGATCGGGAGGAGGAAGAAGAGAAGGAGGACCCGAACCTCCTTGGCGCCCATGGCCCGGCGCGTCGGTGCTGCGCCGGGGCGGCCGCCCTCGCCGGGAACGCCAACGGCGGGTCGTTGCCGCCCTCGAGGTACGTCAGCACGCCCTCGAGTGTGCGGCCGGGAACGCCCCACCACAGGTGGCACCCCTCGTTGTTCTGCCGGCCACCAACCACCGGCGCGCCATTGATGGACGCCAAGCGCTGCTGCTGGCGGCGCTCAAAATACGCCGCCCAAGCCGCGTGGTTGTCGGCGGCGTACTGGGGGAGGGAGAGTTGGGCGTCGGTGAGGGAGGCGCGCACGACCTCGACTTCTTCGGCGAAGTACTTCGGCTTTGCCACGGCGTCGGGCAACGGGGGAATGGACACTCCCCCGGCGCTGAGCCTCCACCCCGTCGGCCCGGCGCGCATGTCCGGCGACGCCGGGATGTTCGCCTGGAACAGGAGCCAGGACTCCTGTTCGCGGAGCGAACGGCGGCCGAAGCCGTTGGCCGTCGCCTCGTCTCCGGGGAAGCGTTCCGCCATGGCGACGGGCTCGGGAAAGGTAGAGAGATAGAGGGAGGGGCTGGGCGGCGGCGCTCAAGAGAGGTAGGGAGAGGGAGGAGCTGGGCGGCGGCGGGGGGCGGGGCTGGTGTGGGCACAGGCGAGTGCAGGCCACCGGCTATATAGCCGCGCCGCACCCGTGTGTACGCGTGCGAGGGAGGGGAGGCGTCGGCGCGCCGTCCCATGACGCGCCGCCCGTGAGGAATCACTGGCAAGGCTAACCGACGGCAGCCTTAGCATTGATTCCCCGCGGGAACCGAGGCCATTGGGGGAAGACGAGGCGCCGTGTCGCTGACGCGGCGGGCCCGCGGCTGTTTCGCGCCAAAACAGTTCGGCCTGGGTCCGCCGGCGCTGTTTCCGTCCCAGGCCGGCAAAAATCGGGCTCCTGGGGATGCGATTGGGCCGTTTTTTTAGCACCGACGCAAAAAAATCGCCTGGGGAGGCCTTCCTAGGGACGCGGCTGGAAATGCCTAACTAGCTATGCAAGTTTACCCGCAAAAAAATACTAGCTATGCATATACATGCACAACATCCGTTGAACATCCATAAAACATGAGTGGATTTTTTCTTTTTATTATTACATTCACAATAGTTACACAATGCATCAGGGACAATATGGTCTTTTCACCTCAGACTTAACACCGTTAGTATCTAAAATGGACGGAAGTGCCATATAAGAAACATAAATTACTTTAGGTGACAAATAGAGTAGAAAATTTTATTTTAAGCCAAATAAGAAATCAAACTTTAAGAAAGGGCCAAATAAGGAATTCTCTCCTGGTTATGTATGGGTTGGCATTCTGGATTAGACGCGCTATCCAGTCCTGTAACTGTAGAGCGGTAGGGCCGTTCTGGGTGATTGTCTAAAAGCACATGAAAAGATTTTGCAAGATGCCAATGTGATAAAAAGTGCACTCCGCATCTCATCTAAAAAAAAAGGTGCACTCCGAGCAGCTTGGGTAACAGCTATGGCTGTCAGGTTTGGATAGGCACCGTGTTAGGCGAATGTAACATAATACGACCATACTCTTTGACGACGAACTGTTAGCCAACCGCGCGCTCAACATCATGAATGGTAGCTGAGTGCAATCAGTTTTGGCTGCAACATGAGAAAGAAACATTTCGTCAAAGTGCAGAGTTTGTGTCGATGGATGGCGCTGCCTCGCTCCAAAGTCCAAACTGTATCATCAGGCATATACGGATCTGAGTATATCTATCTGGCCGGCCCTGCACTTTTCAAATGCTATTTCGAGGCTGTTTGGTTTGTGACTAATTTTGCCAAAGATTGTCACACCTAAGGTTAGGCAAGTTTGACCAACTTTGATGAGTGTTTGGTTCAAGCCACACCTTAGTCAAGCCACACTTGAGCCTCACATGGCATACATATAAAAAGTGTGGCAAGATTTCTTTAGGCTTGCCAACTTGTGGCTTTCATTTTAATGAACTAACCTTAGACAAGTTTGGTCAAAATGTGTGGCAAAGTATGACAATGCTAGTCCTAAAACTAAATAGCCCCTTCGTACTGTACACTGTAGCTAGGCATGCAGCGCCACCACTGCAATCTATCGGATGCGCTACCTCTATAGCTTACGACGGAGTTGACGGACGGCATTGTTGCTGGTGAGGTGAGTGAGGTGAGATGAGCTGAAGGCCACGCACCATTTCCATTTAAGATGGACGACATCGCCGCATGGCCGTGATTGCGTCCGTCCACCTAGGGCCGGTCCGATCGTGTTTGACCGCCACTTTCTATTCCGTAGCATTTCCTTCCTTGTAGATAAAGAAGCCAACTCGGTCTGGAGTCTGGACAGACGGATTCAGTGATGCCGCGCTGTACGCGGCACGTTCCGGCCAAACAGGGGTCGCAGTGATGGTGGTGCTGGTGGTTGGACTAGACGACCATCAAGGGAGGGGCACCTATTCGTAAAGTGTGCAGCTCTTTGGCACAAACAGGACACTGTGTGACACTATTACTGGCAATGATGCATAGCTTAGAAAACACAAATGCTCCTTCATAAACAGTAATTTTAGGATTAAAAAATATGAATTGTTTTGGCAACAAGCATTGATCAATTTTTCTTGCTAGGTGCACATTTTGGTGAGGAAATCATATTCATGCAGGTCTAGGAGAAAAAACAAAATCGGCACTCCAAAATGCTTTTAGAATAGTTTTTTGAAACATCGATAAAACATCGATTTTGTTTTTTATCCGGAGAGAGAATTAGGAAAAAAATTCTGTTGAATATTTGAGTGATTCTTCATTAAGTTTAATCCAGGGAAACTGTGGATAAAACATAAATAACATAATAGCGATGATAATCGAAACAAGCAACAGATTGTCGAAGCTAGTCATGCAATCGAGATCATAAGAATCAGTCATCATATTCATATCGATTGCTAATCATGTACATTTAATCTTGGGAGTAGAAACTCCACGTCCGTTAGTTTAGTGTTTTTGTTTTCGAAACTGGCGATGGATTAGGGCCTGGTAAACTATGGGATTCTGAATCTTGAAAAAGGGAAGCATACATTGAGTTGTTAACACCTACTTTTAGATGCCTGCGCCAAGGGAGACATAACCCAAGTTGCTTAGCTCTAAACACTATCTTTACTCTACATGACACTGCCATTGCAGGCAAAAGTTCTCAAAACCGAGGAGCTTCTTGATGCACAAGCCGCTTGCTTTCAGAATGTAGAATAGAAAATATCGTTACTCGTACCAACATATCGCAAAAGTGGCAAGATTATGTAGGGGAAACGCAAAACTTGACCCCAGTGGAGAAATATTTAACGGACGCTTGTAAGGCTAACCTTCCAGTGTGGACATGTGGTCATGCTACTAGTCAACTCCTGCTTGTGCGGCTTTCGATGGCCTAAATCAAACGCTTCTGATTCCATGGATCCTCCAATCAGAACCTCTCCATGCGTGGTCGTGCACATGCATGGAAGCACACGCAATGATGCATAACCCTGCGGATTAAAGGGGTAATGGAATGAACAAAGCAACTTGGAAATAGCTAGTCGTAGGTGTTTATTTCATTCTTGTAATGGTTCGATCATGGTTGCTTTGGTTATGTACTTAATTAATAATTAAACAAGATATACATATTTTATTACATTAGCTTGTAATTTACTTGCCCATATTATTGCGGTTGTGTAAATAAACATTTATCAAATTCTGCCTGTGATTACCTTATATTTTAATGAGATGTTTGGTATGTAAATTAAAGTCAAATTGGTTTAAAAAGTAAATAAATTAAGGGGATTGATTATCATACGTGGATGGTTGAAATGGGGCGATGAGAATAAAATTGAAACATGAAACCTTACATTCTTTTTAAGTGATAGCGAGCGATAGTAGAGACACAAATGACTGTATATTGCAATGGTGCAGAGGTCAGTGGTTTCAATCTCATTTTTCAAAGAAAAAAACTTAAAAAATACTTAAGGGTATAAGTAGGGGAACCCATTAAGCATATTTATAAGTGTACACACATAAAATTATTTTTGTGTAAATTTTCTCTTGGCATTGACACGAGGTTGAATTCTTATCTATTTATATGTAGGATTTGCGCCCCCCCCTCCCTAGAAATACTTGTTATCTACCTTTTTGCATGCCTTAAGGTGCTATGTAGCTTTTTCCAAGCCTTAAGGTACATGTTCCCTCAGTGCGTAGCTCGTCTGCGTTGAGGACCGGGCCGTCAAGCTCTGGGTGAGTGTCGTCTGGCTCAAACGTGAGGCCGACTGTGACAAGCTGAACTCTGTGCTCCTGATTGCAATGGGGTCCTCTACATCTAGTGCCAACCGCGTACGACTGCAACAGGATCCTTTTCATTGGTCCCAACCGGTTGGGATGGGGCATACCATGTAATGGCCTCCACGGGGTCTTGTTCATCATGATCCAGCTGCCTACGGCGGCAACGGAATCCTGTTCATCGACCTCCAACCAGCTGGGGTCAGGCATACAATCGGACGGCAACAACGGGGATTGTACATCGAGAGCCAACCGACTGGATCTGGGATACCATACACATCGAGAGGCCTCCTCACACAACCCGCTAGGTCAACTCTATGTATCGCGCACAACAACTGGTGGTCGCAACTCGCGGCAACGCACATGCGCGCGCCGGGGGGGGGGGGGCTTACCGGTTGGGTCTCTATCTATGTATTGCGCGAGAGGGGCAGCACATACGAAGATCAGGGGGCCTCCAACAACATTGCATACGGCTTGGCCACACACATAATCACGAGAGAGAGAGAGAGAGAGAGAGAAACGTATTCATGGCTCGGACCCGACCACCCATCGCGTGCATGTCATGTAAATTGGAGAAGTCTCCGAAAAAGTCTTGCCCTCACTTCTACCATTATCTTTTGCGTCATGGAAGGCCCAAAGAACTTCATACAGGTGCATCGGTAGCCAGCCCAGGATGAAAATGCCACTTTCTGCCATAATTTTTTGTCATAGATGCAGGTGCCCACCTCATCCATGATGATACATGTTTTTGTAACTATTATCATCATAAAAGTGTGATAGAAAATATTTCATTCGAGCCATAATGTCATGGACGTCTTCTACTTTAGTGCAAACTGTCTCTACTTATGTTAATCATCAAGTATGATTATTTAAGTTGCTAGACTAACACGCGAGGTGTATGAAACACGATACCTCACTAAAACCGTGAGCCCCATACTAAACTTCGTTCAACGCATGACCCATGTGTAGATCACATCTATAAGTCATGTAGTTTGCGAAAAATCATCTTTCTTAGCTAAGGTGAAACCGAATGAACTGAAGCACATTTTTGTTCTGACAACCATCATACTGTGAGAAGCGTAGAAGGATCATGGATAGTCAGAACTTTGTGCCAAAACTCCACCATACCGTCAAGATCAGAAAAAAGAAGAAGCAAATTCAAGGAAATCAACAAGTACATCAAGGAATAGATTGCATGTACTAACAATAGATCTTATCTACGAGCAAAATTTTATTAATCAATAGAACTCATCTAATACAAAATTTTATTAAGTGATAAATCTCATCTACTTGAAAAATCTTTGTGCAATGCCCACACATCTCATGTGCTCTAATCGCAACATGCATCTACTCATAGACAGCTCATGATGCCACTATTGGGTAACGTAGTAGAAAAAAAACTGTCCTATGAATCAGGCCCATGAACACTATGAAGATGCCTACACCCCCTACCGCTTGGCGTGCGAATACTTCCTCCACGTGAATCCGTGAGCTGCCGCTGGCCCTCCATCGGGCTAGGTTTTTATGTTTAGTTTGTCTCTGTGTGTGATGAACTCCTGCGTATTCCAGACTACTGATCTTATGTAGCGGGAACCTGTTTAAATTGAAGCTTTTAAATTTGCGGTACAATTTGCGGTATCTGTTCTGCGTCGGGATGAACTGCCCGCAAAATTCTTTTAGGGTGAACTGTAAAACAACTTTGCGGGTAGGGAATTTAGCACATCTGCTAAAGTTGCTCTTAGGGATGCTCTTTGGACCGCCGCGGGTGTTCTGGTTTAGCCTCCTGGGGTTTCTGTCAGATGTGCGGCTGTGGAACGGTGACATCGATGAACCGATGATCCAAGAGTTGTGCAGGTTGAGAAAGGCCTCAATAAAGGCGGTGGCTCCTGCCAGGGAGTGTTTGCTAGCTAGCTGGTGCCTTCAATAATGGGTCCAAATTCATCTCGTGTTTGCTCTCAATTATAGGGCGCAAAAAGAATATGCAATGATTCCCGCCGTTGTAATTTCTAGACCCTATTACCATCGATATATGCACTCTACGAGTGAATATGCATGAATGTCCCGTGGCCCTGGATCTCATGATTGCAGGCACGCACCACACTAGCTACTCCTACTTAGCTAGTCCCTGCACTTCTGTATGCTGCTCCCTCTGTTTTTTTTTTACTTTGTATATTAGGTTTGAATAAAGTCAAACTTCGTAAAGTATGATGAAGTTTATAAATAAAATATAAACATTTATCATAAAAAAGGAAGATGACGTGAAAGTATATTTAATAATGAATCTAATTATATTGATTTGTTTTTTTATATGATAATATTTTTGTTTATAAACTTTGTCAAAGTTTACAAAGCTTGACTTTGACCAAAGCTAATATGCGGGCTAAATAAAAGCAGAGGGAGTACTACTATCCAGTCTCCCTCGTGTGTAAACAAGGGATGTACTTGAACTCACCACGTATGCGTCAAGATAAAGCTGGATTGATCGGCCTAAGTTATCATGGCAAGTACGCGGTGATAGCAGTTCCATTAGCCTTTAAAGATTATGTCCAATCACCAACTTCGTCGACCATTTGTAGGTAATTGTACTTTGAGATGCACTCGTATCTATAAAGCAAACTAACTGAAGATCTTTTATAGGTACCCAACCTTGCTTGCCCATCGTTCAGCATTGCAAAACCCAGAAGCTACGTGCATGCACGCCGCTAGCAACGGGGAGCCGACGACGGATGAGAATCACATACGATAATTCATGCTTCGACAGGACACCTTTGGGAGGTTTGTTTTGCCCTTGCCATTCTTCTCTGGCTCTTTCTCCATTCAGACCCAACACAAAAGATAAGGTCCGGCCTACAGGACAACCACCCCGACCCCCGGATGGCAAATTAAACGCCTATCTGTACCCCGATCGATGGCGTGCTGAACAGAGGCACATGAGGTGCCTGCATCGAAGCAGAAACGCAACGCAACGCGTGGCGACATGGTACTGTACTACAGTACAGTACTGTCTAACCGCCAGCTTTTGGCTTGGTTGCTTCATCGGCAGAGAAAGCTAGCCGGTCGATGGACAGAGAGCGGGCTAGCTAGCCAGAATCGGCACTCAAATGCGGCCTGGGCTATATCTATCTATCTAACCAATTTATGGCGCGGCCGGGACTCGGTCAGTCAGATGCGGTTACGCGTAGTTTTCAAGCGCTCCATGGTTTGGACAGCCGCATGTTCCGCTGACCTACGAGTGATTGGTTTGTCGTCCGATCGATCGATCCATCTCTGGCTAGCTGGTCGCATGTACTTAGATCTGAGCTCGAACTGATCTCCTCTTCGGTGCGTACGATCGGACCATCGATATGCATGCACATGCATGTGTTCATATTAGCAAGGAACTGGAATTACTGCAGAGGTAAACACTGTCGTCTTGTGCTAAGAAAATCAGCGTCGTGGTGACTGGCCGGCGACATGCATGCCGGCCGCGCCGGAGTCCGAAACAACAGTATCCGTGTTCTTGGTTGGTTGTTGCGGGTCGGTTGGCCATTTGATCCCGCTGTCTCTGGGCATATCTTTGGACAGGAATGTGCGGTGCCTGGCAGCTTCGCAGATCCTCCGAATGATCACGCTCGCTCCGTCGGCCTCGCCGATCGGTAAACAACAGGTGGCGGAGAGTGGACTAACACACACCACATGGCGTTCAGCCGCTCGCGATCTACGGGAATCGCTTCGAGGTCGTCGGAGGCGGGGGGCGATCGTACGTCGCCGGGAAGCGATGCAGCTGCCGGCCTTTCCAGCGGCACGTACGCCATGAGAAGCAACTCGCGCACGCGCCATGTCGGCCGGGAGCGCCGATCGAGTCGCCTTTTGCGTGCTCCCGCCCGCGCGCGCGTCCGTGGCGAGAGCGAGGTGTACAATCAGCTGCTTTCCTCCCGGGGCTCACAAGTCAAGAGTAGTATACGCTATTTCTTGGGCGAAGGGAGGGGTGCCGATCCCGACGCCGTGCCAAGTGGTGCCGAATCCGAATAGAAAAACCGTGGCAACTTTTTGTTACCGCCGGGGGAAGCAAGAACGCAAGATCCAGCTTTACACGGACTACTTTGCTTGGGTGAATGAAATGCTCAACGATCTCGTGTTTTTTTCCTAGTGTGCACACGATCGGATACGTGCGTCGTGGGAGCATAATTGGCTGCGGATTGTCGCCAGCGATTCAGCCAAGAGCTAGCCTACACGGATATTTATGTTTGGATCTCAGGCTAGGATAGTGAAAAAACTACACTAGCCGATAAGACTATGAAAGCAAAAACTACGTCGCCTCTACAAAAAAATCAGAATTTTTAAAATGTATTTAT
Organism: Triticum urartu; assembly: GCF_003073215.2. Lineage (NCBI taxonomy): Eukaryota > Viridiplantae > Streptophyta > Magnoliopsida > Poales > Poaceae > Triticum > Triticum urartu. The sequence continues at coordinate 562,625,800 of NC_053024.1, forward strand.
TATTTATTTTGATTTTACTGTTTATTAGGGAGCATATGCTTCCCGGAGCCAAAAATCAGCACCCGCGCCCAAATGAGCTAATTTGGACTAGCTAGTTTTTTTTCGAAAAGAGGGGAGTACGTACCCTCGCCTTTGCATATCGAGTGATGCAAACATGCATATATTATTAATTATCAATAATATCAAACAAATCGGCTTACAAAGTTAAAAAAATGTGACCATCCTCATATGACATGCCTCGAGACAACATCCCCATATCTACCACCAAATCTACGACAATGTATTACCAGAGAAAGGACGGAAAGCTCCAAAACAATACCTTCAAGAAGGAATTGCTGATCGTGCGCCGAAGTTGGCCGGTCCAAACAGATGTCAGACCAATCACCCCCAAAGCAGTCGAACCAACACCTTCAACACAAGGTAATGACACACGGAAGTCGACGCTGGCTAATCAAGCCATAAGGCAAGATCTTGAGGTTTCACTCGAAGGAAAATGCATCCATGATGTCCGCCGCCATGGTCACAGTCACCATTTTGCCTTCTCTGTTCACACAGAACTAGCCGGCAAAAGGAGAAATTACCAAAAAAAAAGGTGCCATCGCGTCGCTTCTGATCACTGCCGCACCGTCTCGTTGATGGTTGTCGAGCATGTCACGACCACGCCTAGTAGCCATCGCTGCCAGATGAGCCACCTTGGCGACATTCATCAATAGCAGTGGGTAAAGGAGGGTTGTGCCTCGCACAACCATCCAATGGGATCGCGACAATGCCCAGTGCATCGCGCCAGATCCGTATGACGAGGCAAGCCTCGCTAAGAAAGATAAGTTGTGAATCCAAACGTAGCATTTGAGAGTTCAGTCTCACATCACATGCCACATTCCGCATGCATGTGGATATACATTATCCAAATCTATATGCTCCGAGACAATTGTAGAATTGTACTAGTCAGATCGGAGGGAATACTTGCTCCATTTCTAAATATAAGTCTTTTCTAGACAGATCTGTATGTAGTTCATATTAAAATTTCTAAAAAGATTTATATTTAGGAACGGAGGAAGCATTATACTTTGAGCTATCCTCAACTAATTAAGGCATGCAGGCACGGAAATAAAGCAGACTAATGGCCAATCTAATCAAATGAATAAAAATGGTGGAAACGTGCACAGTGTGGTAGAGATCCATCGAGTGCATGCAGCATATAATTAGGCGAACAGCTCAAATTATCAGCCATATGGCCATTTTATACATTTGCACCTATGATTTGAGCACGAGAATGGCCTAAAAATCATGATAGTAGAAGATTGTAGGACATGTTAGGATAATACATATTTGCAGTATTTTATGCACAACTAGCATCATACGTGCACCAAGAACACATGCAAGCGGACTGGCATTAATTTTCCGGGTCCAGCTACAGCTCGGTCTAGAAATTTGGTCTCTGCAAGATAGGTTAAAAACAAATGTCAGACCTGGCTAAAAGAAGACAAAAGAAAAGCAGCTAGCTAGAGGCTTTACGGATGGGTAAGCTGGCCATCAGCAGGCTAAACTTTCAAAAAATGTCACGCAAATGGTCATTCATGACATTTTTTTACAGTATCTGTGTAATGTTAGTAGTGGGCCCAGATGGCATAGACACATGGTGACACAATTGACAACCCATCCGCTCTCTATATAACCCGTCCCACTCGTACTTGTCGCTCACACAAACCAGCGAGCTGATATTACCACGGCATCCTGACGAACCTGGGCTCAGAAATCCTCTCCAGCAGAGAGTCACACAGGCCCCCTTCACAGTGCGGTGCCATGCCGGAAGCACCAAGCGCCCAGCCAGCTCCCGCCTCCGGCTACGCCCCCGGGGCGCACCGCGAGGCGCTCGACTTCATCGAGCACGTCACGGCGAACGCCGGAAAGGTGCAGCAGTGCGTCCTCACCGAGATTCTGGCGCAGAACGCGACGGCCGAGTACCCGCGCCGGTACGGCGTCTCCTCCAGCAGCAGCCCCCTCGATGCCGTGGACGCCTTCCGCCGCTGCGTCCCGCTCGTGACCTACGAGGACCTCCAGCCTGATATACTCCGCATCGCCAACGGTGACTCCTCGCCGATCCTCTCCGGCAAGCCCATCTCCGAGTTCCTCACAAGGTATGCATGACAAGTACATGTACTCATGTGCATGCTCGTGGACATGCATGGATGTCTATGCGCTAACTTTGCTCGTGCAATGGTTTGTTTTATGTGTACCAGCTCCGGCACTTCCGGAGGGGAGCGGAAGCTCATGCCGACCATCGCCGACGAGCTGGACAGGCGGTCTCTGCTGTACAGTCTACTGATGCCGGTGATGAGCCAGTCGCTGCCCGGGCTGGACAAAGGCAAGGCGATGTACCTGCTCTTCGTCAAGGCCGAGTCGCGGACGCCGGGAGGGCTCGCCGCGCGGCCGGTGTTAACTAGCTACTACCGGAGCCGGCAGTTCCTCGACCGACCGCACGACCCGTACACGGCCTACACGAGCCCCAACGAGGCCATTCTGTGCGTGGACTCCTACCAGAGCATGTACGCCCAGCTGCTCTGCGGCCTCGTGCACCGCACGGACGTGCTGCGCGTCGGCGCGGTGTTCGCTTCGGGCTTCCTCCGCGCCATACGCTTCCTCGAGAAGCACTGGCCGCGCCTGTGCCACGACATCCGCACCGGCGAGCTCGACCCGGAGATCACCGACCGCTCGGTGCGTGACGCCGTCGGGAGGTTGCTCCGCGCCAACCCAGCCCTCGCCAGCGAGATCGAGGCCGAGTGTTCGGAGCCGTCGTGGGAGGGCATCATCCGACGCCTGTGGCCTCGCACCAAGTACATCGACGTGATCGTGACCGGCGCCATGTCGCAGTACATCCCAACCCTCGAGTTCTACGGCGGCGGCCTGCCGCTCATCTGCACCATGTACGCTTCTTCGGAGTGTTACTTCGGCCTGAACCTCAACCCCATGTGCAAGCCCGGCGAAGTCGCGTACACTCTCATCCCCACCATGTGCCACTTCGAGTTCCTCCCCGTCCATTGCAGCAACGCCAATGCCGAGCCGAGCCACCACGACCTCGTCGATCTAGTCGATGTGAAGCTCGGGCACGACTACGAACTCGTGGTAACCACCTTCTCAGGTAAGGCTCCATCGCAGCTTCAACACATTCTCTAACTGCCTAACGTTGCCTCGATGATCTTATGCCTTTTTAGCAAGGCTGACATTTTCCATGTGTATGTGATCTTCACAGGTTTGTGCCGGTATCGTGTGGGCGACGTTCTGAGGGTAGCAGGGTTCAAGAACGAGGCGCCGATGTTCAGCTTCGTGCGACGGCGGAACGTGGCGCTGAGCATCGACTCGGACAAGACGGACGAGACGGAGCTGCACACGGCGGTGAGCAGCGCGGTGCAGCACCTGGCGCCGTTCGGCGCATCGCTGGTGGAGTACACCAGCTACGCCGACACATCCGCCATCCCAGGTCACTACGTGCTGTTCTGGGAGCTGCGCGAGGGCAGCACGGCGGTGCCGGCGTCCGTGTTCGAGGAGTGCTGCCTGTCCGTGGAGGAGGCCCTGAACAGCGTGTACCGGCAGTGCCGCGCCTGCGACAGGTCCATCGGCCCCCTCGAGATCCGCGTGGTGTCCGAGGGCACCTTCGAGAAGCTCATGGACTACGCGCTCAGCCAGGGCGCGTCCATCAACCAGTACAAGGCGCCGCGCTGCGTGCGCCCCGGGCCGGTCGTCGAGCTCCTGGACGCGAGGGTGCAGGCCAGCTACTTCAGCCCCAAGTGCCCGAAATGGAGCCCCGGGAACAAGCAATGGAACACCTCCAAGGAGCTGCTGAGCATCGGAGACGCCTAGCTTGGTTGCTAGCTAGCTAGCCAGCTCATGGCCGGGTTGGAGGAGGATGACTATGCATGACGTGCATCATGATCGATGCGTTACTGTAGGGGCTACGATATCTAGTACTATTTCAACTTCTGGGGCAGTGAGGAATAGTTATCAAAATTATGACTTAGGTAGCTAGGGTTCCTACGTATGTCTGCTATTATTTTTGTAATCTTCTCTATTTGGGCCGCCTTTTATGTAGAACTACCTGTCAATTACTTTTATTAAACCACCACGTACCGCAAGCTGCATTCCAAAGATAGTTTATCCCAATGTTGTATGGACATCTAGTCTCCATGGGAAAGGACTCAGCTATCTACACAATGCATGCTAAAGCTAGCAAAGAATGGAAGAAAAACTGTTTTTTTTTTACTCAAAAGAAAAACTGTTACTCCCTCTGTTCATATTGGAATCTCTAAAAAGACTTATATTTAGGAACCAGAGAGTAGATTATTCAGGACACAGGATCACATGCATGGTTCTATCTTATATATCATATTCGTAGACCACAAAATTTAATGCCTTCAATTCAAGCTTTTGAATCAATTAATTATTGTCTGCATCTATCATATCAGAACTGATTTATTGGTTGAGTTACAACATACATTTTTTTATACAGGGTATAGCCACATACGTACGGAGCAAACTAGTACAAATTTTACTTTTTGGGTTAGGGATGGTAGATAGGTTGAAACAATATAGATTGGACGCCAATATCAATCTAACGTTCGCCCTGTTGCGTCCCCCAGGGCGCCTTGGGGGGGGGGGGGGGGGGGCGACGGAATGAGCCTCCCAGCACGAACCCCTTCGAGAACCTTATCGCAAAACTCCACAAGCCTAATTAGAACGCCTGTGTGGGCCTGCTAGCATGAGCGACAAAAGGAACATACCCATCTACGAAAGACTGCACGATTAAGAGGGCGCATCGCGAAGCTTTGCTTTCTTATCGGTGTCATAGGACATGTCTAAGTCAAGATTCTCAATGCATTGATAGAGGTAGGAAAGTTATGGCGGCTGCGATATGAGGTCTTGAAGCTTCAGTGAAAGGGTATACTGGATGTGATGAAGATTGCGTGCCAGGTGTATGGTGACTTGTATCAGCGGCCTCGGCAAGCGAGGGGGCGGCACTGGAGGACTGCATTTTTGGTGGTGCTCCTCGAGTACCGAGTCTCGATTCCCAGGGAAAACCCAAAGGTCTGGCCTTTATTGGTTGTACCTGGCAATGGCCTTGTTGAAGGCATTGTTTTGGTTGAACTTGGACTTTCTCTTGGGTGAAAACCCAAGGTCTTTGATCGGGCAACGGCAATGCATGTGCATTGTTTTCTTCTTGGAGGTGTTGCTTTTGGAGAACCTCTTTTGTATTTCGGTTGTTGTCTTTGGTGATGATTAGAGTGCTGCTACTCCTAGTGATTGTTCACGGTGGCGGGGTCTGTTTTCTTTCTTCTGTTCTTTTTTTCTTTTTTTTGAAACGGGCTTTTATTTTGTTTTTGGATGTGTGTATCGTTGATGTTTTTGGACAACTTGTTGGTACAGAGGCCGAGTGTAATTGGCATCTTCGCGATATTAATATATTCCTTTGTCGAAAAGTCTGTGAAAGACTGCACATCCAGTATTCAAAAATTGTCCAAGAAAAGGTGTCAATCTATGCTCCCAATGCACACCGCCTTTAATCCAATCGTCCTTAATTCACTCATGAAGCAACTTGTGGTCTAGTTATTGGTTGCATGCTCACTTGAGTCCCTTTTGTTTCTGCCTGAATTACTACATGCAAGCAACATTCATTTAATGGCCTTCTCTCAGTGGTTACATGCACACATGTGTCTCCTACATTTCTACGTTAATTAGGCCATGGAGCAAAGTCAGCTCTTTTCTTGATCTATGTGTAAATCTCCAAACGTACGGTCTTTTGCGGATGGAGGGAGCAGGTACAAAAGTTTTGCTAAAAAAAATATACGCACTAATCGCCAAAAAAATACAGAAATCCAACCAAAAAACCGAGAAAACATTTTACAATAAAAAGGCCACAATAATCTAGAAATTCAGATGTAAAAAAATAGCTAATGGAAAATATACAAGAATTGCAATGGATTAGCTAATAAAATTGTAATGGTATACTTGTTAACACTACCACACACAAAAAAATACCTTCCAAATAATGCCATGACAGATGACAACTACTAAAATTTTCATGGTCTGCATTAAAAAAAATGAACACAGGCACCTAGCTTCCATTTGCCATGACTTATGAAAAATCAAATTACCACAAAATTTGCCGTTGGTTCCACATATAAACATTACCAATTCTACATATAATAGTACTACCATGGTCTAAATAATAAAAATTGTCATGGTGTACATAATGAAATAGCAATTGTACCTACAAAATGAAACTGCCCTGATCTAATTAATAAAATTGCTATGATATAAAATTAAAAATCGCCATGGTGTCGATGATATAAGTGCCATGTTAGCTACTACAATTAAACTATCGTCGTGTACTTAATAAAATTGCCATGGTGTAAAACTAATAAACAATAAAATTATTGACCATGGTCCAACAAAATAAAGTTGCCATGGAACAATAAATAGATTTTCCATGTTGCAAATATAAATTTTCCATAGTCCAAATCTAAAACTTGCCCATGGTAAAAAAGAAATTTGCCATGGTAATAAAATTAGTTTGACATGGTCCAAAATATGAATTTGCCATGGCGCCAAATAGAAAGTTTTCATGGTAGATAATGTAACATGGATTTTCTGGTAAATTTGCCATGCTCCAAAAATGATATTTCCATGATCCATAAAGTAAATTTGCTATGGTTTGTATAATAAATTTGGTATGTTCCATACAGTAAATTTTCCATGGTTTAAAAATCATGGCAAAATAACTTTGTAGATCATGGCAAATGTGGGTAAAAAAGTTTAGGAATTTGCAAGGGCACATGGTAATATTTAAGAAAAAATGTTCTCTAGAAAAACACATGGCAAATTTTTGGGTAATATGTAATCGGCACATGGAAAATATAAGGATTGTTTTCATTTAAAAAGATGCCAAGTTTAAAATTTTGCCATCGACAGATTGCAAGTTTTAATTTTGTTCTCTAAGAGACATGGCACGTCTTTAAAATTTGTAAATGGCCACATGACAAGTTTAGGAGATTTTCTATATAAAAATAAATATAATATTGATTGCCCATGGGAAATGTTGAAAACTAAATGTAGATGAGACATGGAAAAAATACCCATTTACCTAAAAACATTTCGAATTCTCAATGGGACACAGATGTTATCATGCCATCACAAAAAGAAGGGAAGGAATAAATGGAGGTTGTCGGAATCGGGGCTCCGGGGATCCAAAGGTTCGAACTCTGGAGTGCACTCGTTCCTACTGCTCTACTCGTTCCTGCAGCAAACCACGGCGAGAGCGAGCTAGCAGGAGCGGGCCAGTGACACAGTCGTTACCTAGGTTCGGGCCACCTTGCGGTGTAAAACCCTACTCCTGCTTGGTTTGGATTGCTCTGGTTTGAGAGGGAGCGAGAGTACAAGGGTGAAGGATCAAGTGGTCGCCCTATCTACGGCGTCACCTTGCCCTCCTTTTATACCTGCCTTGGTCCTCTTCCCCCGAAAACATTGGCGGGAAGGATTGCCACACAACAACAATTTTGAAGGGGGACATGGGCGCAGTCTATCCTGACAAAAGGTGGTCTTCCCCTGCAAAGCCACCGTGCATGACGTGCCTGTGGGATCGGTGATGACCTCCGCCCTGCGCGCCCGTTATCTTAGTCTTCTTGCACCAATCAAGCAACCTTTGGGGGTTGCTTTGGGAACCGACGAGCTGGCCTTGCTCCCTTAGCACAAAAGAGGAAAGCCTCCTCATCAGCGCCTGCTAGCATGGCCTCTGGCATCGTTCGTCGCCGTGCGCGTCACCCACAGGATGACTCAGGGCCGTGCGACCGGGCTGGACAGCACCTGACTTGCTTGCCTCCGAGAGGGGGCTTCGCGAGGCTCTTGGTGGAGCTGCCTAGCCTGCTCGGTGATGCCTGCTGGCGGGGGAGGCCTCGTGAGGCAAGGGCCTCGCGAGGAGTCCTACTCGCGACGCTTGCTGGTGGGGGAGGGCCTCATGAGGCAAGGGCCACCCACTGGGCCCTCAACACGCACCGCGTCCTAGGCCAAAGGCAGACGGGTCTGGGTACCCCCGGTCCTACAAGCCCAACAGAGGTATATTTAGTTGGCATAGAAAAAATGAAATTAAATTGCCAAAGTCATTATAATAGAATCTTGATTACCATGGCAATTGTAGGTAAAAATGTAGATGAGGCATGGCAAATGCAGTTTCGTTTTGGACATGGAAACTTTTAAAAATTGCCATGTGTCAGCAAAGCAAATTATGATGTGTTATAAAAAACGTAGAAGTGACATGGAAAAATGCCATGCTACATATGATGAAAATGAACAAAAGGCAAATGTAGGAAGTTTGTTATCTAACAAACATGGTGACTTTTTGGAAATTTGTAATGAGAAGATTGCAATATTATGATTTTTCTTATTTGCAAAGATGGCAGATGTAGGAATTTGCCATGAGCACATAGGAAAATGTAGGCATTTTTCATAGGCATCAGGAGATCTCAGTAAATTTGTGGTATACAAGAAAAGATGGCAAATCTAGTTAATTTTTTATTTTGAAAAGGATAAAAAATAGCTTGGTACACAAGTAAGAATTTCCATGTTTTGGTAATTAAACTTGCCACGGTGTATATGATGTATTTGCTATAGACAAGAATTATAATTAGGAATGGTACATGAAGTTAAATCATGAATCACATAATATTTTCATGTGTCATGGAACCAAGTGTCTTCACATGGCATATTCTCTTAATTTGCCATGGATAAGTACTAGCAATTTCAGAATTTTGCATGTGTTGTAGAGAAACAACGCTTGCCTCTAATTAGCCAGTTGGTGAGGCAATAGCTTACCATGGGAAAACAAACAAAAAATCCATGCGATGTATAATATTTTCCATGTCATGAGTGATAAAATTGAGTTTGCCATGAACTATAATTTTTAAATTTCACATACAAGTTTGGTCAATTAGCATCACATCAAAACTATGAGAACGTTCTCTACAAAGTTAATTAGTAGAAAAAGTCATGGATATGCAGCGGTGTTCATACAAAAACTCTATGGTTGATACTTGATACTCAAATGCGTCAGCCGACATGCAGCAGACAGCTCCCTGGAGGAAATTCGTGCAGTGATGTGCAGAAATCACCTCATGCCTAGGTCCACGGCAGCTAAATCATGTTTTGTCCACGACAGCTAGTAAAAAAAGGCATACAATACTTCCTCCAATCATAAATATAAGATGTTTTGAATATTTTAATATAAACTACATATGAACTTAAATGAGTGAATAAACATATTAAAATGTGCCTATATACATCCGATTTAGAAAAAGATAAAACATCTTATATTTGTGAACAGAGGGAGTAGTTTGCAATGAATTCAGAGAAAAGGAAATATAGTTGATGTACACTTGCAGAAACAAAGTAATAGAAAATTGGTAATTGGTATGATCAAACTTCCTGCCACCTAGTGTCACCTAGAAATTTCCAAAGAAAAAAAAATGAAGATGTACGTGGTAGAACCCACATTGTTCACTTTTTGTTTATTTTTGTAGACCATACATCTCTCGCCTCTTTGTTTTCAGCCTGACGCCCTAACACATGCAACACCATCATTTTGGGCAATGATGCTAAAACACCATTTTGGGATTCCCCGTGGCTTCTTGGGCGAAAACCGAAGGACATTGCCCCTTTGATTTACAAGGCCTCCACGCGTAAGAATTGGAAGGTGCGTGAGGCCCTCCATGGAAATGCTTGGATTCTTAAGATCGGTCGCAACACCGTCGTCACCGGTGCCCACATCCTGCAATTCTTCACGTTATGGATGCTTGTGCATGACCTACACTTGGATCAACAATCTGACGATGACATTATTTGGAAACACACCAACGATGGGTCCTACTCGGCGGCCACCGCATACAAGGCTCAGTTCCTTGGACTTGATTGCACATAGGGTGAGAGAAATCTACCAATTCGAGATACAATACAAACCTACCAAAAAACTATTTAATTACTAGCCCCCCCTTTTGGGTGGCTTCCACTGCTTGTGCGAGTGAGCAATTATATTGTGGATATCCTGGGGTTCCAAGATCTCGAGCAGAGGAAAGTCCCGGGGGAACATGTGCACCATGAATAGGATCTCCCTAGGTTCAAGGAATGAAAGAAGTGAGTCTATCGCCCATGGATTTTATGATCCGAAAGGCTTGGGCCCCTCCTAAGATCAACTTCTTTGCTTGGTAGGCTATCCAAGACCAGATTTGGACAGCCGACAGATTGGAGCGGCGCGGTTGGGAAAATTGTGGACTATGCCCCGCTTTGCAAACGTGTTGGCGAGACGGGTGCACACCTCTTCTACAAATGCCGCTACACCATAAGGCTATGGAACTCGGTCATCCTTGAATTTGGTCTAGAGCACATGGACACCTCCTCTTGGCACTTAGATGGATCTGTCTTGGAATGGTGGGAAAAGCGAACCTACTTGCAAAACCCAAACTGACGAGCCTTGGCCTCACTTACAATGCTTGTCTCCTGGACAATCTGGAACGATCGCAATGCTCGGGGTCTTCCGATGCGAGAGCACGCCACCTCCGGTCCTTCTCCGTGCTATCATCAACGATGTCAAGCTTTGGTTTCTCGCGGGCGCTGAAAAACTGGGGTGTATTCTTGTGCGCGAGTAAGTTGCCATGCCGGGCGTGTGGGTCATTTGTAACTCTCTAAAACTCTTCTCTCTTATTTAATGAATGAGGCAAATCCTTTGCCTCCGTTTCAAAAAAAACATGGCAGCGAAGGCAGGAGGGTTCTAAAATCCAACAAATGCAACTGCGGACTACTGTTCATTGTGAATCCTTCAAGTCTCAACCATTAGATTTAGGAGACCAATTGCTAGGAGTGATGATCTAGCTACAATTCAAAACTCATACACTATATAGTAGTATAGATATAGATACAAACATTGTACATGTCTAAAAAGAACATTTCATATAGTTTTTTAACTCTTCGGTTCTATTTGACCTTTGCAAGAGGATACACCTATTAGAAATATTGGAAATATTCCTTAGAGTCTATCACAATTCACAACTATGGCATCCACTCAATCTTCATAGAAAATTATGTGTTTTTCATGTGGTGCAACTATACAACATCTATTGTCAATTCCTGTGTTTCCAGTTCCTTTACGATTCTAAGCGTCATGACACCCTATTAATGCTATTTTCCTATTCATCTGTTTTTCAAATCAAATCCTACAAACCAAAGAAGCCCTTGCCGCGGAACGGATGATGGTCGATGGATAGAGCATACCGCACCGGAGACATGCAGAGCCGCAAAAAAGCAAACAAGCAGGAAAGTTGAGCCATGAATGTGATCGGCACGGTACAAATCAGACATCGGGGCCCGGCCGCCACGGTGTCGCGGCTTGGCGGTTTCTGGAATCTCCAACTCCCCCGCGCGCACGGCCGCTGGGGTCGCGCGTGCCGGCAACACGTTTGATCACCAGGCACCAGCCTACCAGCTGCGTGCGTCGTTGCACGTCCGTGTTGGCCACAAGTCTCGGCGGTCTCGCACCGGGGACGCGCGGGAGCGAGCCGGCATGTGCGCGCAAGGGTGTACGGAGAAGAGCAGCAACCTGGTCTGACACTCGCTACTGGTGCGTGATGTCTACTACACAACCTTCTTCTTGTAGACGTTGTTGGGCCTCCAAGTGCAGAGGTTTGTAGGACAGTAGCAAATTTCCCTCAAGTGGATGACCTAAGGTTTATCAATCCGTGGGAGGCGTAGGATGGAGATGGTCTCTCTCAAACAACCCTGCAACCAAATAACAAAGAGTCTCTTGTGTCCCCAACACACCCAATACAATGGTAAATTGTACAGGTGCACTAGTTCGGCGAAGAGATGGTGATACAAGTGCAATATGGATGGTAGATATAGGTTTTTGTAATCTGAAAATATAAAAACAGCAAGGTAGTGAGTGGTAAAAGTGAGCATAATGGTATTGCAATGCTAGGAAACAAGGCCTAGGGTTCATACTTTCACTAGTGCAAGTTCTCGCAACAATAATAACATAATTGGATCATATAACTATCCCTCAACATGCAACAAAGAGTCACTCCAAAGTCACTAATAGCGGAGAATAAACGAAGAGATTATTGTAGGTTATGAAACCACCTCAAAGTTATCCTTTCTGATCGATCTATTCAAGAGTTCGTAGAAAAATAACACAAAGCTATTCTTTCCATTCAATCTATCATAGAGTTCATACTAGAATAACACCTCAAGACACAAATCAACCAAAACCCTAATGTCACCTAGATACTCCAATGTCACCTCAAGTATCCGTGGGTATGATTATACGATATGCATCATACAATCTCAGATTCATCTATTCAACCAACACAAAGAACTTCAAAGAGTGCCCCAAAGTTTCTATCTGAGAGTCAAGAAGAAAACGTGTGCCAACCCCTATGCATAAGTTCACGAGGTCACGAAACTCGCATGTTGATCACCAAAACATACATCAAGTGGATTACGTGATATCCCATTGTCACCACAGATAAGCACATGCAAGACATACATCAAGTGTTCTCAAATCCTTAAAGACTCAATCCGATAAGATAACTTCAAAGGGAAAACTCAGTTCATCACAAGAGAGTAGAGGGGAAGAAACATCATAAGATCCAAATATAATAGCAAAGCTCGCGATACATTAAGATCGTGCTGACTCAAGAACACGAAAGAGAGAGATCAAACACATAGCTACTGGTACATACCCTCAGCCCCGAGGGAGAACTACTCCCTCCTCATCATGGAGAGCGCTGGGATGATGAAGATGGCCATCGGAGAGGGATTCCCCCCTCCGGCAGGGTGCCAGAACGGGTCTAGATTGGTTTTCGGTGGCTACGGGGGCTCCTGGCAATGGAACTCCTGATCTAGGTTTATTTCTGGAAGTTTTGGGTTATATAAGAGGTGTTGGAGTCAGGAACAAGTCAGGGGGTCCCCGAGGTGGCCACGAGGTAGGGGGCGCGCCCAGGGGGGTAGGGCACGCCCCCCACCCTCGTGGTGGCCTCGGGACTCTTCTCGCCCATCTCCGGTACTCCGTGGGCTTCTTCTGGTCCAAAAATGATCTCCGTGAAATTTCAGGTCAATTGGACTCCGTTTGGTTTTCCTTTTCTGCGATACTTAAAAACAAGGGAAAAACAGAAACTGGCACTGGGCTCTAGGTTAATAGGTTAGTCCCAAAATCATATAAAATAGCATATTAATGCATATAAAACATCCAAGGTTGATAATATAATAGCATGGAACAATCAAAAATTATAGATACGTCGGAGACGTATCAAGCATCCCCAAGCTTAATTCCTGCTCGTCCTCGAGTAGGTAAATGATAAAAAAAGAATTTTTGATGTGGAATGCTACCTAAGATGTTCTTCAATGTATTTTTCTCTTATTATGGCATGAATGTTCAGATCCGAAAGATTCAAGATAAAAGTTTATTGTTGACATAAAAATAGTAAGACTGCAAGTATGCTAATCAAGCAATTATATCTTATCAAAATAACATAGCCAAAGAAAACTTATCCCTACAAAATCATATAGTTTGGCCATGCTTCATTTTCGTCACACAAAATGCTCTCATCATGCACAACCCCGATGACAAGCCAAGCAATTGTTTCATACTTAGCCTTTTCAAACTCTTTCAACTTTTATGCAATATATGAGCGCGAGCCATGGACATAGCACTATGGGTGGAATAGAATATGATGATTGAGGTTGTGTGAGAAGACAAAAAGGGAGAAAGTCTCACATTGACGCGGCTAATCAATGGGCTATGGAGATGCCCATCGATTGATGTCAATGCAAGGAGTAGGGATTGCCATGCAACGGATGCACTAGAGCTATAAATATATGAAAGCTCATCAAAGAAACTAAGTGGGTGTGCATCCAACTTGCTTGCTCATGAAGACCTAGGGCATTTGAGGAAGCCCATCATTGGAATACACAAGCCAAGTTCTATAATGAAAAATTCCCACTAGTATATGAAAGTGACAACATATGAGACTCTCTATCATGAAGATCATGGTGCTACCTTGAAGCACAAGTGTGGTAAAAGGATAGTAGCATTGCCCCTTCTCTCTTTTTCTCTCATTTTTTTGTTTTTTTTGTTTTTTGGGCCTTCTCTTTTTTTATGGCCACTTTTTTATTTTATTTTATTTTCCGTTCGGAGTCTCATCCCTACTTGTGGGGGAATCATAGTCTCCATCATCCTTTCCTCACATGGGATAATGCTCTAATGATGATCATCACACTTTTATTCACTTACAACTCAAGAATTACAACTCGATACTTAGAACAAAATATGACGCTATGTGAATGCCTCCGGCGGTGTACCGAGATTGCGATGAATTAAGAGTGACATGTATGAAAAATTAAGCATGGTGGCTTTGCCACAAATACGATGTCAACTACATGATCATGCAAATCAATATGACAATGATGCGTGTCATAATAAATGGAACGGTGGAAAGTTACATGGCAATATATCTCGGAATGGCTATGGAAATGCCATAATAGGTAGGTATGGTGGCTGTTTTGAGGAATATATAAGGATGCTTATGTGTGATAGAGCGTATCATATCACGGGGTTTGGATGCACCGATGAAGTTTGCACCAACTCTCAAGGTGAGAAAGGGCAATGCACGGTACCGAAGAGGCTAGCAATGATGGAAGGGTGAGAGTGTGTATAATCCATGGACTCAACATTAGTCATAAAGAACTCACATACTTATTGCAAAAATCTACAAGTCATCAAAACCAAGCACTACGCGCATGCTCCCAGGGGGATAGATTGGTAGGAAAAGACCATCGCTCGTCCCCGACCGCCACTCATAAGGAAAGCAATCAAAGAACACCCCATGTTTCAAATTTGTCACACAATGTTTACCATACGTGCATGCTATGGGACTTTCCAACTTCAACACAAGTATTCATCAATTTCACAATTACTCAACTAGCACACCTCTAATATTACCACCTTTATATCTCAAAACAACTATCAAGCATCCAACTTCTCTTAGCATTTAAAATTTATAACCAAAGTAAATTACCATGCTATTCTAAAGGACTCTCAAAATGATATAAGTGAAGCATGAGAGATCAATTATTTCTATAAAATAGAACCACCACCATGCTCTAAAAGATATAAGCGAAGCACTAGAGCAAAAATTATCCAACTCAAAAGATATAAGTGAAGCACATAGAGTATTCTAATAAATTCCAATTCATGTGTGTCTCTCCCAAAAGGTGTGTACAACAAGGATGATTGTGGTAAACTAAAAAGCAAAGACTCAAATCATACAAGACGCTCCAAGCAAAACACATATCATGTGGCGAATAAAAATATAGCTCCAAGTAAAGTTACCGATGGACGAAGACGAAAGAGGGGATGCCTTCCGGGGCATCCCCAAGCTTAGGCTTTTGGTTGTCCTTGGATTTTACCTTGGGGTGCCTTGGGCATCCCCATGTTTAGGCTCTTGCCACTCCTTGTTCCATAATCCATCAAATCTTTACCCGAAACTTGAAAACTTCACAACACAAAACTTAAAAGAAAAATCTCGTGAGCCCCGTTAGTAAAAGAAAACAAACCACCACTTCAAGGTACTGTAATGAACTCATTCTCTATTTATATTGGTGTTAAACCTACTGTATTCCAACTTTTCTATGGTTCATAAACTCTATTACTAGCCATAGATTCGTCGAAATAAGCAAACAACACACGAAAAAGAGAATCTGTCAAAAACAGAACAGTCTGTAGTAATCTGTAGGTTTCGAATACTTCTGGAACCCCAAAAATTCTAAAATAAATTTCTGGACGTGAGGAATTTATCTATTACTCATCTTCAAAAAGAATTAACTAAATAGCGCTCTCCGGTAAAAAATGGCAGAAAATCTCGTGAGCGCTAAAGTTTCTATTTTTTACAGCAAGATCGCAAAGACTTTCCCCAAGTCTTCCCGAAGGTTCTACTTGACACAAACACTAATTAAAAGCATAAAACCACATCTAAACAGAGGCTAGATGAATTATTTATTACTAAAAATAATCAAAAATCAAGAAACAAAAATAAAATCGGGTTGCCTCCCAACAAGCGCTATTGTTTAACGCTCCGAGCTAGGCATGATGATTTCAATGATGCTCACATAAAAGATAAGAATTGAAATATAAAGAGATCATCATGAAGAATATGACTAGCACATTTAAGTCTAACCCACTTCCTATGCATAGGGATTTTGTGAGCAAACAACTTGTGGGAACAAGAATCAACTTGCATAGGAAAGCAAAACAAGCATAACTTCAAGATTTTAAGCACATAGAGAGGAAACTTGATATTATTGCAATTCCTACAAGCATATATTCCTCCCTCATAATAATTTTCAGTAGCATCACGAATGAATTCAACAATATAACTATCACATAAAGCATTCTTTTCATGATCTACAAGCATGCAAAGTTGACACTCTTCCAAAATAGTGGGATTAACATTAACTATAGTCATGACCTCTCCAAACCCACTTCCATAATTATCACAATAAGATTTAACACCCTCCAAAATAGTGGGATCATTACTTCCTAAAGTTGACACTCTTCCAAACCCACTTTCATCAATATAATCATCATAAATAGGAGGCATGCTATCATCAAAATAAATTTGCTCATCAAAACTTGGGGGACAAAAAATATCATCTTCATCAAACATAGCATCCCCAAGCTTGTGGCTTTGCATATCATTAGCATCATGGATATTCAAAGAATTCATACTAACAAAATTGCACTCATGCTCATTATCCAAAGATTTAGTGCCAAACATTTTATAGATTTCTTCTTCTAGCACTTGAGCACAATTTTCCTTTCCATCATTTCCACGAAAGACATTAAAAAGATAAAGCATATGAGGCAACCTTAATTCCATTTTTTATAGTTTTCT
Source organism: Triticum urartu (assembly GCF_003073215.2). Lineage (NCBI taxonomy): Eukaryota > Viridiplantae > Streptophyta > Magnoliopsida > Poales > Poaceae > Triticum > Triticum urartu. Next base: position 562,642,782 of record NC_053024.1, read on the forward strand.
TTTATAAACTAAACTAGTGATAAAACAAGAAACTAAAAGATTCGATTGCAAGATCTAAAGACATACCTTCCAGCGCTAACCTCCCCGGCAACGGCACCAGAAAAGAGCTTGATGTCTACTACGCAACCTTCTTCTTGTAGACGTTGTTGGGCCTCCAAGCGCAGAGGTTTGTAGGACAGTAGCAAATTTCCCTGAAGTGGATGACCTAAGGTTTATCAATCCGTGGGAGGCATAGGATGAAGATGGTCTCTCTCAAACAACCATGCAACCAAATAACAAAGAGTCTCTTGTGTCCCCAACACACCCAATACAAAGGTAAATTGCATAGGTGCACTAGTTTGGCGAAGAGATGGTGATACAAGTGTATGGATGGTAGATATAGGTTTTTGTAATCTGAAAATATAAAAACAGCAAGGTAGCAAGTGGTAAAAGTGAGCGTAAACGGTATTGCAATGCTAGGAAACAAGTCCTAGGGTTCATACTTTCACTAGTGCAAGTTCTCTCAACAATAATAACATAATTGGATCATATAACTATCCCTCAACATGCAACAAAGAGTCACTCCAAAGTCACTAATAGCGGAGAACAAACGAAGAGATTATTGTAGGGTACGAAACCACCTCAAAGTTATCCTTTCTGATCGATCTATTCAAGAGTTCGTAGAAAAATAACACAAAGCTATTCTTTCCATTCAATCTATCATAGAGTTCGTACTAGAATAACACCTTAAGACACAAATCAACCAAAACCCTAATGTCACCTAGATACTCCAATGTCACCTCAAGTATCCGTGGGTATGATTATACGATATGCATCACACAATCTCAGATTCATCTATTCAACCAACACAAAGAACTTCAAAGAGTGCCCCAAAGTTTCTATCGGAGAGTCAAGAAGAAAACGTGTGCCAACCCCTATGCATAAGTTCACGAGGTCACGAAACTCGCATGTTGATCACCAAAACATACATCAAGTGGATCACGTGATATCCCATTGTCACCACAGATAAGCACATGCAAGATATACATCAAGTGTTCTCAAATCCTTAAAGACTCAATCCGATAAGATAACTTCAAAGGGAAAACTCAATTCATCACAAGACAGTAGAGGGGGAGAAACGTCATAAGATCCAAATATAATAGCAAAGCTCGTGATACATCAAGATCATGCTGACTCAAGAACACGAGAGAGAGAGAGAGATCAAACACATAGCTACTGGTACATACCCTCAGCCCCGAGGGAGAAATACTCCCTCCTCGTCATGGAGAGCGCCGGGATGATGAAGATGGCCACCGGAGAGGGATTCCCCCCTCCGGCAGGGTACCAGAACAGGTCTAGATTGGTTTTCGGTGGCTACGGGGGCTTCTAGCAGCGTAACTCCCGATCTAGGTTTCTTTCTGGAAGTTTTGGGTTATATAAGAGATGTTGGAGTCAGGAACAAGTCAGGGGGGTCCCCGAGGTGGCCACGAGGTAGGGGGCGCGCCCAGGGGGGTAGGGCACGCCCCCCACCCTCGTGGTGGCCTCGGGACTCTTCTGGCCCATCTCCGGTACTCCGTGGGCTTGTTCTGGTCCAAAAATGATCTCCGTGAAATTTCAGGTCAATTGGACTCCGTTTGGTTTTCCTTTTCTGCGATACTTTAAAACAAGGAAAACAGAAACTGGCACTGGGCTCTAGGTTAATAGGTTATTAGTCCCAAAAATCATATAAAATAGCATATTAATGCATATAAAACATCCAATGTTGATAATATAATAGCATGGAACAATCAAAAAATTATAGATACGTTGGAGACGTATCAGTGCGCGCACAAGCGTGGGAGCGCGGAGGAGGACCCGTCCAGGGATTCATCGAGTCAGCGAGCTCTAGACTCTGGTTGATGAACGCCAATTGTAAGGCACCTTTCACATCTGATATGCCAGGTGTTACGTGCCCAAAATCTAGCGCCGTCCATGGAGCAAGCCCATATCACTGAATCTAGTCTACCTCTTTAGAAAGACCAAGTCAACAACCAGATGCACGCCAATCAAACCCATAATGCTACTACCCTACAAAATACTCTTATGAAATTTTCAATAAGACCTTTGGGAATAAGCACAACAGAGAGCAAACCTGGGTTCTTGCACCAGGCTGGTTATGAGATGGATAGTCCAGCCTAGCCCCGCCCCAGCACACGTGTAGCGGGGGCCTAGTAGGTCGGCCCTTCCCATACCTCCGGTTAATGTAGGGTGGTGGGGGTGATCGGGCTAGCTGTTGGGTGTCTTGTCGCTTGCCGCCGTCTCGACGTGGTTCGGCGATCCCCCGCACCGCTCCGTCAGCGCCAGAGATACCGCAACCCGTGCATGCCTCCTGCCGCGACAGAGAAGGCCCATCCTCCTCGTGCGCATTCATGGCCGGCCGGCTACCAACAAGGAGCATAGGAGGCAGGAAGTCAAGCTGCAATTTACTCCTTTGTCCGATACGTTCGATGGCCAGCTTCCTTTCCGATTCCAAGCCTCGAGGTACTGGCCAAAAGAGCATTAGTGATGTTGGATTGGACTGATAAATGGCAGAAAATCTGGTAGCTTCAGTCACTCCATTACAGCCAGCCAGGCACCATGCATGCTATGCGATGGCTCCTGCTCGAACCATGCATTAAGCACTGTGCGGCCGCATGGCATGGTAGCTACTTCTCGTGGGATAGAACGCGGTGACATCGTCTGAGCTCGGCGGCGCTTTCAGGGACAGTCGCGGGTCGCTAGTATGTCGCGTCGACCGGCAGCGCGAGCCATTCGTGGGACAATGACGCGGCGGGGGACATTCCCGTCCACCGACTGGGTTTAGGCTCCGTCTGGTCACCATCCTGCCACAGCCGCGCTCGCTGCCGGTGCGGTGTCTGCCTAGGGCAACTGTGAGACATTCAGCACACGCTGCACGCCCCCGCACCCTCTAGACGTCGATGTCTGGCAACTGTTTGGAGTTGCATGTGCACCAAGGGCAGCAGTGCCCGTGCTGATCGTCGATCGCGGGAGACGGGCCCCAGCTTTGGTGTGCCCTTGTACTTTTCTTCAACTGTATCCGGCTCTGCAAGTTCATTGGTCGAGCTAAATGTTGGAGCTGCGAAGCTCCTTCTTCTTCCTCACGTTGCCTCTCACCACCCTCCCAAGACTAAGTATTTGGTGCCACTACCTCACACAGCCGGCCTTTTCTCTTTCTGTTTCTTTTGTCTCAGCTGAAACCATCATATTTACACTGCTTGCAAGCAGTTTTAGCATGCTCCCTCATACCCCCTCTTTTCACATAAAAGAAAAGAGTATGTAGTAGATCTAAGCCGTTGATCACATTAATTAGTGATCTGATTAACTCTTACCTTCTTACCTCATATGTAAAAAGAGGGGGTAAGAGGGAGCATGTTAAAATTTGCCACTGCTTAAAGCCTAGCTTGGCCACTAACACCGACTGGATGAAAAGCTCAAAGCTCGTGAGTGTAATGAGCACTTGGTAGTTCGACTGGTTAAACTCGTAGCTCATTTTTTAATGAACAGAGCCAAACACTGATTTTAGCTCATTAAACTTAATGAGCTTAACGAACAAACTAATAGTACAAAACAACACATATTTCTATTTTATGTAAACACCTTTTTGTGGCACATCAATCCATCTATTCAATATAATCAACCCAAACCAACCCATAGCAAGCAACAAACTAGTGCCCCTCCTCTTATATTCACCATATTCCTTCATAAAAATTACACGCACACTCTTGTCCTATATGCCTTAACACATTGTAGTATGTTAAGGAGCGCTGATGAACACTCACAAGCTTAACGAGCTTTTAATAAACAGAGTCGAGTGCTACCTCTTGAGCACTGTGTTGGTTTTCCCTTGAAGAGGAAAGGGTGATGCAACAAAGTAGCATAAGTATTTCCCTCAGTTTTTGAGAACCAAGGTATCAATCCAGTAGGAGACTAGGCACAAGTCCCTCGTACCTACAAAAAAAAATAAGAACCTCGCAACCAACGCGATAAAGGGGTTGTCAATCCCTTCAAGGTCACTTACGAGAGTGACATCTGATAGAGATAATAATAATAAGATAAATATTTTTGGTATTTTTATGATATAGATTGAAAGTAAAGATTGCAAAATAAAATAGATTGGAACTTATATGATAAAAGATAGACCCCGGGGCCATAGGTTTCACTAGTGGCTTCTCTCAAGAAAGCATAAGTATTACGGTGGGTGAACGAATTACTGTCGAGCAATTGATGGAATAGTGAATAATTATGAGAATATCTAGGCATGATCATGTATATAGGCATCACGTCCGCGACAAGTAGACCGAAACGATTCTGTATCTACTACTATTACTCCACACATCAACCGCTATCCAGCATGCATCTAGAGTATTAAGTTCATAAGAATAGAGTAACACATTAGGCAAGATGACATGATGTAGAGGGATAAACTCAAGCAATATGATATAAACCCCATATTTTTATCCTCGATGGCAACAATACAATACGTGCCTTGCTGCCCCTGCTGTCACTGGGAAAGGACACCGCAAGATTGAACCCAAAGCTAAGCACTTCTCCCATTGCAAGAAAGATCAATCTAGTAGGCCAAACCAAACTAATAATTCGAAGAGACTTGCAAAGATAACCAATCATACATAAAAGATTTCAGAGAAGAATCAAATATTGTTCATAGATAAACTTGATCATAAACCCACAATTCATCGGATCTTGACAAACACACCGCAAAAAGAGTTACATCAAATAGATCTCCAAGAAGATCGAGGAGAAAATTGCATTGAGATCCAAAGAGAGAGAAGAAGCCATCTAGCTAATAACTATGGACCCGAAGGTCTGAGGTAAACTACTCACACATCATCGGAGAGGTTATGGTGTTGATGTAGAAGCCCTCTGTGATCGATGCCCCCCTCCGGCGAAGCTCCGGAAATGGCCCCAAGATGGGATCTCTTGGGTACATAAGGTTGCGGCGGTGGAAATAGGGTTTCATGGTGCTTCTGGATGTTTCCGGGGTATGCGGACATATATAGGAGGAAGAAGTTGGTCAGTGGAGCCACGAGGGTGGAGGGCGCGCCCAGGGGGTAGGCGCGCCCCCTACCTCGTGGCCTCCTCGTTGGTTACTTAACGTCCACTCCAAGTCCTCTGGATCACATTTGTTCCAAAAATAACTCTTCCGAAGGTTTCATTCCGTTTGGATTCCGTTTGGTATTCCTTTTCTGCGAAACACTGAAATAGGCAAAAAACAACAATTTGCATTGGGCCTTGGGTTAGTAGGTTAGTCCCAAAAATAATATAAAAGTGTATAAATAAGCCCATTAACATCCAAAACAGATAATATAATAGCATGTAACAATCAAAAATTATAGATACGTTGGTGACGTATCAAGCATCCCCAAGCTTAATTCCTGCTCGTCCTCGAGTAGGTAAATGATAAAAACAGAATTTTTGATGTGGAATGCTATCTAACATAATTCTCAATGTAATCTTCTTTATTGTGGCATGAATGTTCAGATCCGAAAGATTCAAGACAAAAGTTTAATATTGACATAAAAAATAATAATACTTCAAGCATACTAACAAAGCAATTATGTCTTCTCAAAATAACATGGCAAAAGAAAGTTGTCCCTACAAAATCATATAGTCTGGCTATGCTCTATCTTCATCACACAAAGTATTTAATCATGCACAACCCCGATGACAAGCCAAGCAATTGTTTCATACTTTTGATGTTCTCAAAATTTTTCAATCTTCACGCAATACATTGAGCGTGAGCCATGGACATAGCACTATATGTGGAATAGAATGGTGGTTGTGGAGAAAAAAAGGAGAAGATAGTCTCACATCAACTAGGTGCATTAATGGGCTATGGAGATGCCCATCAATATATATCAATGTGAGTGAGTAGGGATTGCCATGCAACGGATGCACTAGAGCTATAACTGTATGAAAGCTCAAAAAGAAACTAAGTGGGTGTGCATCCAACTCGCTTGCTCACGAAGACCTAGGGCATTTGGAGGAAGCCCATCATTGGAATATACAAGCCAAGTTCTATAATGTAAAATTCCCACTAGTATATGAAAGTGACAACATAGGAGACTCTCTATCATGAAGATCATGGTGCTACTTTAAAGCACAAGTGTGGTAAAAGGATAGTAACATTGTCTCTTCTCTCTTTTTCTCTCATTTTTTTCTTTTTTATTTGGGCCTTTTTGGCCTCTTTTTTTTTTTTTTCGTCCGGAGTCTCATCCCGACTTGTGGGGGAATCATAGTCTCCATCATCCTTTCCTCACATGGGACAATGCTCTAATAATGATGATCATCACACTTTATTTACTTACAACTCAAAAATTACAACTCAATTCTTAGAACAAAATATGACTCTATGTGAATGCCTCCGACGGTGTACCGGGATGTGCAATGACTCATGAGTGACATGTATGAAAGAATTATGAACGATGGCTTTGCCACTAATACGATGTCAACTACATGATCATGCAAAGCAATATGACAATGATGAAGCGTGTCATAATAACGGAACGGTGGAAAGTTGCATGGCAATATATCTCGGAATGGCTATGGAAATGCCATAATAGGTAGGTATGGTGGCTATTTTGAGGAAGGTGTATGGTGGGTTTATGGTACCGGCGAAAGTTGCGTGGTACTAGAGAGGCTAGCAATGGTGGAAGGGTGAGAGTGTGTATAATCCATGGACTCAACATTAGTCATAAAGAACTCACATACTTATTGCAAAAATTTATTAGCTATTGAAACAAAGTACTACATGCATGCTCCTAGGGGGATAGATTGGTAGGAAAAGACCATCGCTCATCCCCGACCGCCACTCATAAGGAAGACAATCAATAAATAAATCATGCTCCGACTTCATCACATAACGGTTCACCGTACGTGCATGCTACGGGAATCACAAACTTCAAAACAAGTATTTATTAAATTCACAACTACTCAACTAGCATGAATATAATATCACCATCTTCACATCTGAAAACAATCATCAAGTATCAAACTTCTCATAGTATTCAATGCACTTTTTATGATAGTTTTTATTATACCCATCTTGGATGCCAATCATATTAGGACTAATTTTATAACCAAAGCAAATTATCATGCTGTCTAAAGGACTCCCAAAATAATATAAGTGAAGCATGAGAGATCAATAATTTCTATAAAATAAAACCACCACCGTGCTCTAAAAGATATAAGTGAAGCACTAGGGCAAAATTATCTAGCTCAAAAGATATAAGTCAAGCACATAGAGTATTCTAATAAATTCCAATTCATGTGTGTCTCTCCCAAAAGGTGTGTACAGAAAGGATGATTGTGGTAAACTAAAAATCAAAGACTCAAATCATACAAGGCTCTCCAAGCAAAACACATATCATGTGGTGAATAAAAATATAGCCTCAAGTAAAGTTACTGATATAAGAACACGAAAGAGGGGATGCCTTCCAGGGCATCCCCAAGCTTAGGATTTTGGTTGTCCTTGAATTTTTCCTTCGGGTGCCTTGGGCATCCCCAAGCTTAGGCTCTTGCCACTCCTTGTTGCATAATCCATCAAATCTTTACCCAAACTTGAAAACTTCACAACACAAAACTTAAACAGAAAATCTCATGAGCTCCGTTAGTATAAGAAAATAAACCACCACTTAAGGTACTATAATGAACTCATTATTTATTTATTTTGGTGTTAAACCTACTGTATTCCAACTTCTCTATTGTTCATAACCTCCGATACTAGCCATAGATGCATCAAAATCAGCAAACAACACACGAAAAACAGAATCTGTCAAAAACAGAACAGTCTGTAGTAATCTGTAGGTTCCGAATACTTCTGTAAACCCAAAAATTCTAAAATAAATTTCTGGACGTGAGGAATTTATCTATTAGTCATCTTCAAAAATAATCAACTTAATCGCACTCTCCGGTAAAATATGGCAGCAAATATCGTGAGCGCTAAAGTTTCTGTTTTTGACAGCAAGATTACTAAAACTTCCCCCAAGTCTTCCCAAAGGTTCTACTTGGCACAAACACTAATTAAAAGCATAAAACCACATCTAATCAGAGGCTAGATGAATTTATTTATTACTAAACAGAACAAAAAAGCAAGGAACAAAAATAAAATTGGGTTGCCTCCCAACAAGCGCTATCGTTTAACGCCCCTAGCTAGGCATAAAAGCAAAAATAGATCTATGTATTATCATCTTTGGTATGCAATCCATAAGTGGCTCTCATAATAGATTCATGAGGTAATTTAATTTTCTTTCTAGGAAAGTGTTCCATGCCTTTCCTTAACGGAAATTGGAATCTAATATTTCCTTCTTTCATATCAATAATTGCACCAATCGTTCTAAGGAAAGGTCTACCAAGAATAATGGGACATGTAGGATTGCAATCAATATCAAGAACAATGAAATCTATGGGCACATAATTCCTATTTGCAACAATAAGAACATCATTAGTTCTTCCCATAGGTTTCTTAATAGTGGAATCCGCAGGATGCAAATTTAAAGAACAATCATCGAATTCACGGAAATCTAACACATCACACAAAGTTTTTGGAATGGTGGAAACACTAGCACCGAAATCACATAAAGCATAGCATTCATGATCTTTAATTTTAATTTTAATAGTTGGTTCCCACTCATCATAAAGTTTTCTAGGGATAGAAACTTCCAATTCAAGCTTTTCTTCATTAGATTGCATTAAAGCATCAACGATATGTTTAGTAAAAGCTTTATTTTGATTATAAGGATGTGGAGAATTTAGCACGGATTGCGACAAGGAAATACAATCTATCAAAGAAAAATTATCATAATTAAATTCCTTGAAATCCAAAATAGTGGGTTCATTGCTACGTAAAGTTTTGACCTCATCAATCCCTCTTTTATCAATTTTTGCATCAAGATCTAAAAACTTCGAATCATTGGGACGCCTATTAACTAAAGTTGATTCATCTCCAGTCCCATCATTATCAACATTCATATTGCAAAACAAGGATTTAATAGGAGACACATCAATCACTTTTAGATCTTCATCCTTATTATCATCAAATTCTTTCGGTCTGGCGGCCATCTTATTAACTAAGGTGGCCTGCTTGTCCGAAATTTGGGCTATTAAATTTTCAAGATGAGCGAACTGAGATTTCAGACCATAAAACTCTTTAAACATATCATAAAGCTCTTTATTCATGTACCCCATAAAACCTTTTTGCTCTTTAAGCTCATTTCTGAAGAAATTATTATGCTCAAAATGCAAGGACATAAAACTTCTAACGTTGTTTTCAATTTCTTCCAACCTTCTAAGATGAGGATCAAAACCTTTAGGTAAAGTCATCGAGGCAAACAATCCAACACATAAGCACACAAGAAGCAAGCGAAAAGAGACGAACTAGAAAAGAGAAGGGGAACGGAAAAAAGAGGGCGAATAAAACAACAAGGGTGAAGTGGGGGAGAGGAAAACGAGAGGCAAATGGAAAATAATGTAATGTGAGGGATAAGAGTTTGTGATGGGTACTTGGTATGTCTTGACTTGTGGTAGATCTCCCCGGCAATGGCGCCAGAAATCCTTCTTGCTACCTCTTGAGCACTGCGTTGGTTTTCCCTTGAAGAGGAAAGGGTGATGCAACAAAGTAGCGTAAGTATTTCCGTCAGTTTTTGAGAACCAAGGTATCAATCCAGTAGGAGACTACGCACAAGTCCCTCGTACCTACACCAAAAAATAAGAACCTCGCAACCAATGCGATAAAGGGGTTGTCAATCCCTTCACGGTCACTTATGAGAGTGAGATCTGATAGAGATAACAATAATAAGATAAATATTTTTGGTCTTTTTATGATATAGATTGAAAGTAAAGATTGCAAAATAAAATAGATTGGAAACTTATATGATAAAAGATAGACCCGGGGGCCATAGGTTTCACTAGTGGCTTCTCTCAAGATAGCATAAGTATTACGGTGGGAGAACGAATTACTATCGAGCAATTGATAGAATAGTGAATAATTATGAGAATATCTAGGCATGATCATGTATATAGGCATCACGTCCGCGACAAGTAGACCGAAACGATTCTGCATCTACTACTATTACTCCACACATCGACTGCTATCCAGCATGCATCTAGAGTATTAAGTTCATAAGAATAGAGTAACACATTAGGCAAGATGACATGATGTAGAGGGATAAACTCAAGCAATATGATATATACCCCATCTTTTTATCCTCGATGGCAACAATACAATACGTGCCTTGCTGCCCCTGCTGTCACTGGGAAAGGACACCGCAAGATTGAACCCAAAGCTAAGCACTTCTACCATTGCAAGAAAGATCAATCTAGTAGGCCAAACCAAACTGATAATTCGAAGAGACTTGCAAAGATAACCAATCATACATAAAAGATTTCAGAGAAGAATCAAATATTGTTCATATATAAACTTGATCATAAACCCACAATTCATCGGATCTCGACAAACACACCGCAAAAAGAGTTACATCAAATAGATCTCCAAGAAGATCGAGGAGAACATTGTATTGATATCCAAAGAGAGAGAAGAAGCCATCTAGCTAATAACTATGGACTCGAAGGTCTGAGGTAAACTACTCACACATCATCGGAGAGGCTATGGTGTTGATGTAGAAGCCCTCCGTGATCGATGCCCCCTCCGGCGGAGCTCCGGGAAAGGCCCCAAGTAGGGATCTCTTGGGTGCAGAAGGTTGTGGTGGTGGAAATAGGGTTTCGTGGTGCTCCTGGATGTTTTCGGGGTATGTGGACATATATAGGAGGAAAAAGTAGGTCGGTGGAACCACGAGGGTGGAGGGCGCGCCCTCCTGCCTCGTGGCCTCGTCGTTGGTTGCTTGACATCCACTCCAAGTCCTCTGGATCACGTTTGTTCCAAAAATAACTCTCCCAAAGGTTTCATTCCGTTTGGATTCCGTCTGGTATTCCTTTTTTGCGAAATACTGAAACAGGCAAAAAATAGCAATTTGTACTGGGCCTTAGGTTAGTAGGTTAGTCCCAAAAATAATATAGAAGTGTATAAATAAGCCCACTAACATCCAAAATAGATAATATAATAGCATGTAACAATAAAAAATTATAGATACGTTGGAGATGTATCAACGAGCATGATTTTTTGCTCGTTAAGCTTAACGAGTTTAACAAGCATGAACTTAATGAGCACGAGCTTAATGAGCCGAGCAACTCGTGAATCCTTCCCAAACCACTAAGGCACTAACGCATGCACGTACGCCCTTGTCCAGCCTGCCCACTATTCCTCAACGGCGACAGACAACCCAGCCGTGTACAGCTAACAACTAATGCGTGCATGCATACTAACCTGTTTTTATCATCAAAACTTTATTCCTCAAACGACATCAATATTGTTTACAATTTGAGGCAAAGTAAAGTCAGGGGTATTAGAATCCCAAGACTCAGATAAGCTAACATTAAACATTATAATGTTTTGCTAGACTATCAGCAACTAGATTTTTTTCCCTACAATAATGAACATAATTAACACTTGAAAAATCCAATGCTAGGAGAGTAGCATCTGTAATGATCGGCAAGTCTGAGCCCATATATGCCTCCGGATTCGAAGTTGCATCCAACACAGTCATAATGTCTGATTCAATGACAACTTTAGTGTAGCCGATATTAGTCGCTAGGATCAGTCCATTGTGAATGGCGTTGATCTCTACTGAGTCCACATTCGATACATGAGGCAAGGTTCATGTTGCCGCTGCGATGAAGTTATTGTGATCGTCCCGAGCCATAACAACACATGCCCCTGCCAATGTTTCTGTATGAAATGACGTGTCAACATCGACTTTAACATACCCTGCATTTGATTTCTTCCACACATGCTCAGATTTTCGGATAGGCTTGTTCAGTGTATAACTCTAAACGAATTTTTAGCTAGAACTCGGATGGTTATCGCTGTTCCTTCTGGGTTCTGGATGGTTTCATCTTTTTCTTCTTACCGTCTGCCACCAAATATACCACATAGCTACAAGAATCAGCTCCGCTACTGGTAGTTCATGCACCATTGATACGTCCATTTTGCATCATGCTTTTATATTGATATTTATTGCATTATGGGCTGTTATTACACATTATGTCACAATACTCATGCCGATTCTCTCTTATTTTACAAGGTTTACATGAAGAGGGAGAATGCCGGCAGCTGGGATTCTGGGCTGGAAAAGGAGCAAATATTAGAGACCTATTCTGCACGACCCCAAAAGTCCTGAAACTTCACGGAAGATGTTTTCTAATATATAAAAAATACTCAGCGGAAGAGATCCACCAGGGGGCCACACCCTGCCCACGAGGGTGGGGGCGCGCCCTACCCCCCTGGGCGTGCCCCCCTACCTCGTGGGCCCCCTGGTGTCCCTCTGGTGGCCATCTTCTGCTATATGAAGTCTTTCGATGGAAAAAAAATAGGAAGCCATCTTCTCGGACGAAACTCTGCCGCCACGAGGCGGAACCTTGGCGGATCCAATCTAGGGCTCCGGTAGAGCTGTTCTGCCGGGGAAACTTCCCTCCCGGAGGGGGAAATCATCGCCATCGTCATCACCAACGCTCCTCTCATCAGGAGAGGGCAATCTCCATCAACATCTTCATCAGCACCATCTCCTCTCAAAACCCTAGTTCATCTCTTGTATCCAATTCTTGTCTCCAAGTCCGGGATTGGTGCTAGTAGGTTGCTAGTAGTGTTAATTACTCCTTGTAGTTGATGCTAGTTGGTTTAATTGGTGGAAGACCATATGTTCAGATCCTATATGCATATTAATACCCCTCTGATTATGAACATGTTTATGCTTTGTGAGTAGTTACGTTTGTTCCCGAGGACATGGGAGAAGTCTTGCTATTAGTAGTCATGTGAATTTGGTATCCGTTCGATATTTTGATGAGATGTTGTAAGTGCATCTAGTGCCCCTTAGTGATTTTGGTGTATTGAAGACTTATAGGTTAAGGGACTAATGCGTGTGTGAGTGTACACAGGTCTATAAGTCTATGAGGAGTTTGATATTTACATGAAAAGTCGACCCCTAAAAATGAATATCTTCGACTGAAGATTTTGGTATTTCTGAAGACTTTCATGAAGACTTTGAAAGTGAAGAAATTGGTGTGTCCGTGAAGACTTGATATTCATGCGAGAAATATGAAGCTTGAAGACTTTCGTGTTCATAGTTTTGTTTTTCTCTTTCTTGAGTCATAGGAAACACCGTACTGTTAAAGGGGGTCGAGGAAATACTAAGGAAAAATTTCCATGTGATGCTCAACTCAAAATCCTACACCTACCAATCCCTTCGAGTGAAGCCATTGGAAATCTCATACAGTTCAGTCAATTTCTTCAGTGACAGAGACGAAGTTCTTCTGGTCTCTGAGGAATTTGTCCTGACTGAGGAGTTAGGAATGCGCCAGTGCGGATTGCCTACACAGTGAGGAACATGATAGCCCTGAGGATTTTACTACTCAAAATTCCGACCGTTGCTGTTCTATGCGCCAGCTGTCCCACAATATCTATCCACCTAACGGTCATATCATTGAAGGGCATTTATGTCTTATCATGTCGGGCTGCTCCCTAGGCTATAAATAGCCGCCCCCTGCAACCACTAGCTGGTTGGCTGCTCCGAGAGAAACTGACGCTTGTCATTTGAGAGAAACCCATCCTCCGAGGACTTTGAGCGAAAATCATCAAGTGAGGAAAAACCAAAAATCCAAAACCCAAACACCTACAAACCCCAAGTGATTGAGCATCACTGAAGAGATTGATCCTGAGTGGATCCGACACTTGTTACCTTTGAAGACTGTGCTTCTTCCAGACGGTTAGGCGTCATGGTCCAGAGCATCCAAGAGGAATTGTGGATCGCCGAGTGACCAAGTTTGTGAAGGTTTGGAAGTCGCCTGAAGACTTACTATGAGTGATTGGACGAGGTCTGTGTGACCTTAGTTCAAGGAGAATACGGTGAGGACTGGGTGTCTTGGACTAAGTGTCCTTGACTGGGTGTCCGGGACTGTGTGTCCTCGAGTTTAAATAATTAGCCGCTCCAACCAGACGTACAACTGAGACATCAGTTGGAACTGGTCTACCAAATCATTGTCTTCACCGAGCTTACTGGTTCTATTTCCTCAACTCTTTCATTTCCTCATAACTGTGATGTATGTTTGTTCATATCTGTGTTTGAAGACTTTGACTGAAGACTTTCTCCATTTCCTCAGTTCAATTTCTTCAGTCTGTTTGTCTTCATCCTGTGTTATCCTGTGATTACGCTTCCTATACTCTGTGCCTGTCTTCATTTCATCATGATGACTATGCTTGTATTCTGTTGTGTTTACTTTTGAGTACTTATTCCGCTGCTAGTAGTTCTTCGCTAAGGAATTTCCTCACCAGCGAATTCCTCAGTGAAGAATTTCATAAAAATCGCCTATTCACCCCCCCTCTAGTCGATATAACACACTTTCAATTGGTATCAGAGCAAGGTACTCCCTTGTTCTGTGTGATTTTGGTTTAACCGCCTGGAGTTTTAGTTATGTCGACCGCAGGTATGATCAAGGTCTCTGCTGGGTGTCCTACCTTCGATGGGACAGACTACCCCTACTGGAAGAATACGATGTGAATGCATCTTGAAGCAATTGATAACGATCTCTGGTATGTTGTGGAAAATGGTGTTCCCTCAGTCACACCTTCTCTGAATGCTGCCGATGTGAAGAGATTCAAGCAACTCGACTCTCAAGCGAAGAATATCATATGTGGCCATCTGAGCAAAGGACAGTATGGCAGAGTGAGTGCTTTGGAAACAGTGAAGCTTATCTCGGACAGGTTGTCCAAAGTGAATGAAGGAGTCTCAACTCAGCGTGACTCTCGAGTTGATGTTCTTTGCAATATCTTCAACCACTTCAAAAGACTCGACAATGAAAATGTTCAACAAACCTTCGATCGCCTCACTGACATCTCAAATGAGCTTCAAGCACTTGGTGCCACTGACATCACTGACCATGAGGTGGTGAAGAAATTGCTGAGATCGCTTGATTCCTCATTTGACACTCTGGCATTGATGATACAAGAACATGCTGATTACAAGTCACTTGATCCCGCTGATATTCTCGAGAGACTAAATACTCATGAGTTCCAACTTGCTGAAAAGAGAGATCTCTATGGTTCAAGCTATGGCAGAACATGTGCACTGAAGGCCAAGGCAGTATCTGAGTCCGAAGATGAAGACTCTGGTAGCAGCCTTGGTGATCCTGAAGAACTGAGCCATGATCTGGCTCTGCTCGTGAAGAAGTTCCAAAAGTTCTCAAGACGTGGTCGCCTTGGAAGATCCTCAAGGAGCAATGATTCCTCATCTAGTGACTACAAGAAGAGGCTCTGTCACAAATGCAAGAAACCTGGACATTTCAATCAAGATTGTCCTCAGTGGGAAAAGGAATCAAAGAAGAAGAAATACAAGGATTACAGTTCTGATGATGCAAAGAAAAAGAAGAAATCCACAAAATCCTCATCATCAAAATCCTCCAAGCCTTCATATCACAAGAAGAGAATCTCCAAGAAGGCCAGGGCATTCATTGGCAAGGAAATGGACTCTGAGGATGAATCTGAAGAAAATGAGGAAGAGGAGTCATCTAAGGAGTCCGAATCCAGAGTGGCGAGCCTAGCTCTCGCTACTGCATTTGTCAGCAAGTCTATCTTCAACACTGAAGAAAATGACCTCACCAACAAGGCTGATGAAGGCGATGATGACTATGCTCCCACCTATTGCTTCATGGCAAAGGGTGCCAAGGTACTCAAATATACCTCCTCTGAATCAAGTGAGAATGAATCTGATGAAAACCTTAAGCCCAGCTATTCTAAACTTGCTAAGATTGCTATAAAACAACAAAGGGCTTTAGAAAAGGTTCAAAACATGCTAGACAAAAGTGATGATATGTTGGGTGAAGAAATGGATCGCACTAAAGCCTTGACTGAAAATCTTCAGAGACTTCAGACAAATCGCACTAAAGCCTTGCTCAACAAATTAGCGCATCTCAGGAAGAATTTGTTCCTCCATGCTTGAAGTGCATTGAACGTGAATCTGCTAATTCTTCACCTGAATGTTCAAATGCTGCTAATGTTTCAAA
Organism: Triticum urartu; assembly: GCF_003073215.2. NCBI lineage: Eukaryota > Viridiplantae > Streptophyta > Magnoliopsida > Poales > Poaceae > Triticum > Triticum urartu. The sequence continues at coordinate 562,658,925 of NC_053024.1, forward strand.
TTCTTCACATGCCTCTGCTATCACTAATTCCTCATCTGAGGACATTGCTAGTATCACTGACAATGCAGGGCTGAAGGAATTGTACACGACAGGCATGTACAAAAGCCTCAAAGGGCATCAGGCTCTTTGTGATGTGCTTAAAAAGCAGATCCTCAACAGGAACCCTAGGAAAGAGGGTATCACCTTTGAGAGGAAACTCAATGCTGATGGTACATATTGGAAGCCTGAGCAGTACCCCAAAACTACATGGGTTGCTGCAAAGGGACCTCCAGTTGATCCATCTAACTTATCTAGATTTGCATGTGAATCTCCACATTCTGATGATGAGTCAATTGACTCCAACTATAAGCTATTCAAGAATCAGAATGGTGAAGTATTTGCTAGATATGTTGGCACTAACTGCAGGAACGGCTCCCCGATGAAGAAAATCTGGGTTCCCAAAAGATGCCTTGAAAATCTTCAGGTGAATGTCATCATGACGCCACCTGTGAAGAATAGGAACCCCAGATCAAATTCCTCATACGGACCAAATTCCTCATATGGATCAAAGTCCTCATATGAACATCATCATGCTAACCCGTCTGTTTCGCAGGGAAGATCTAAGGATTATGGATATGTGCATTATTCTTCAAATCATTATGTTCATAAGTCCTTGAAGAATTTCTCTTCTTACTCATATGCTTACTCTAACCCATCTTATGTGAAACGAAATGGATTGGCTTCTATGCCATCCTTCTCGTATGGAGCTCGCAGAATGATGAACTCTTTGCCACCCCTTCAGATGTGGGTGGTGAAGAAAAAGAACTAATCTCTTCTGCAGGGGCAGGTCTCCATACGCACGTAATCGTCTGAAGAATTTGCTTGAGACCTGAGCATGCCTGATAGGACGCAGGCTAATCATGAAGAAATGAAATTTCATTTCTCACGTCCTCATATTGATTTATCAGTTCTTTTACTTGATGAAATTGATCTGATGAATTGATGTCATATTCTTCACTGATGAAGTATATGAGTTTGTAAGCTGCACTAGTTCATCTGCAGGATGATCAACCCAAAGC